>NW_021823647.1:0-5000 GCF_006345805.1 Octopus sinensis | reverse complement strand
AACAGCTAACTTCTGGTTACTTTCATAATCTATTTCACATGTTCTGTAATCCTGGCTTGATTTTGGTTTGTATTGTGATATAAATAAATTTTCATAACATATCTACAACTTTATTTTGTGGCATTTTATACATATGGCTGTGTTGTCGAATAATGTTTTTTTCTGTTTGGTTTTGTTTCGCGTTCGGTTCCATGTTACAGTGTGTGGTCCATACTCGATCTCGGTCGGATCTTCAATACGACATGTTTGAAAGAAATGATTTTGCATATGTGTATAGGTATATATATATATATATATAATATATAATATATATATATATAATATATATATATTATATATATATATATATAGATATATATATATATATATATATATATTTACATGTATATATGCATATATATATACACATATAGATCTCTGTCTACAAGTGTGCGTACACATATATGTACACACACACACACACATATATATATAAATATATATATATACATATACACATATATATCTATATTGTGTGTGCATATATATGTATGTATACGTATAAATATTTTTTATACACACTTATGTGTTTATATCTATATGTATGTGTATATATATGTGTATATATATGTGTATATATGCATGTTTTATATATATATATATATATATATATATATATATACATATATATACACGTACGTATATATATATATGTATATGTAGATATACATATAGATGTATATGTATATGTATTTACAAATCCCACCCCACCCCCATATATCATTCGTTTATTGAGTACGAAGTACTTGAAAGTCCCCTTGTGTCCTCTCAGTTGCCAGCTGGGGGTAACACCGGCGTCGGCAGTAATAAGATGAAATACTCGCATACTTACTTCTCGACTTGCTAGTAATACCACCCAACGGATCTGCAAAAAGTGCTAAATCATTTTCAACACATTGGATGGAAAAACACCAAAAGCAGCAACGGTGGGGCACAATGGCCCAGTGGTTAGGGCAGCGGACTCGCGGTCGTAAGAACGCGGTTTCGATTCCCAGACCGGGCACTGTGAGTGTTTATTGAGCAAAAACACCTAAACTCCACTAGGTTCCGATGAAGTGGGTGGGTGAACCCCGCTGTACTCTTTCAACACAACTTTCTCTCACTCTTTCTTCCTACTTCTGTCACAAAGCAGAGGAACCATGGTGGAACCCACTATGGTGTGGTAAACTTTCAGACCCTAGTCTAGATTGCGAATCCTCTGTACCCCCAGGATGGTTCAGCTTTCCACCCGTTAAAAACCACCATTTACGGAATGAGGATAACAATGTAGTTTTCGCGCCCGTGCAACCGACAGTCTATCGCGTGTGGTAGGAGAATCTTCAAGTTGCCACACGCATTCTTAGTAGCTTAGAGTAGGCTCGAATTAGAGATTATTCTATGTGGTTAATGGCGTGAGTCCTGATTAGAAGAAGACAGCAGCAACAACGACTAAACTAATAAATAAATAATTTAAAGAGTTATTTATTAATTTATTTAACAGTGTAAAATATTGGTTTCAAATTTTGGCACAAGGCCAGCAACTTTTCGCGGAGTCGGGTAAGCGGATTACATCAACCTCAGTGCTTAACTGGTACTTACTTTATCGAACACGAAAGGATGAGAGCTGAAATTGGACCTTGGTAGAATTAGAACTCAGAACGTAAAGACGGACGAAATGTTGCTAAGCATTTTGCTCGGCGTTGCTAACGATTCTATTCAATAAAAAGGCGCAAAATATTAAAATTGATTTCCAATACGAGCAGCAAACAAAATTTATTTTAGAACAAAGATGTAGTCGATTTGTAATCGATCGATCGATTCATTGATCAATATTTTACTAAAATTTGTATTATCATCTGTTCTGAAATGACGAAAGTTAAACTGGAACCATATAGAATTCGAACTCAGAACGCAGAGAGACGTAATCAAATATGCGGTTTTTTAAAATAAATATTTGTAATATTCTTCTATTTTTACCTTTCTGTAACCTAGTTAATAATGCTTTCAAATTTTAGCCAAAAATTCAGCAATTTTTAAGGGAAAGGGGTTAGTCCATTCTATCAACTCAAGTACTTACTTTATCGACCGTGAAAAGATGAAAGACAAAGTTAACATCGGCGGGATTTGAACTTTAGTACATAATGAGCCGGAACAAATACGTAAAAATTGTTTGTCCGCCGCTCTAGCGATTCTCCTAGGTCGCCGCCTTAACAATTGAAGCAAATTATAGTTACAAATTTTGCCACAAGTAGTTTTAGATATGTATGTATAGATGTGTGTGTGTATGTGTGTGTGTGTGGAGGAGGATGGGGAGGAGTGTTAGTTGATACTCAGTATTTGATCTCCACTTTATTTAATCAGCCGCGAAAGGATGAAAGTTGACCTTGGTGGGAGTTGAACTCAGAACATTAAGGTACGGAGCAAATCCGAAAAAAACCCAAACAAACTAATAATAATAAAGTGAATAAAGCACTTATCTAACAATTCTGCCAGCTCACCGACTCTGTCCGTTGAATATCTTATCATATTTAAAATTGGTGCATTGCCGTATATCTTGGTATAGGTGGTGATCGTGGCCATGAAGCAGTAGTCAATTAAAATTCTACCTCATTATATTACTGGTATTTTTGTTATGGATCCCCGACGAGTAAAAGACAATGTCAATCTCAGTAGGATTCGAAGTTAGAATCTTTAAGGGACGAAGCTAAAAACTGGAGTGCAAGCTACCGAATTTGATGACATACAAGATGCGCCTTTTGGTTTTCCCCACAAATGTATGTATAGATGTGCATGTGTGTGTCTGTAGAGGGGGATGGGGAGGAGTGTTAGTTGATACTCAGTATTTGATCTCCACTTTATTTAATCAGCCGCGAAAGGATGAAAGTTGACCTTGGTGGGAGTTGAACTCAGAACATTAAGGTACGGAGCAAATCCGAAAAAAACCCAAACAAACTAATAATAATAAAGTGAATAAAGCACTTATCTAACAATTCTGCCAGCTCACCGACTCTGTCCGTTGAATATCTTATCATATTTAAAATTGGTGCATTGCCGTATATCTTGGTATAGGTGGTGATCGTGGCCATGAAGCAGTAGTCAATTAAAATTCTACCTCATTATATTACTGGTATTTTTGTTATGATTCCCGACGAGTAAAAGACAATGTCAATTCTAGTAGGATTCGAAGTTAGAATCTTTAAGGGACGAAGCTAAAAACTGGAGTGCAAGCTACCGAATTTGATGACATACAAGATGCGCCTTTTGGTTTTCCCCACAAATGTATGTATAGATGTGCATGTGTGTGTCTGTAGAGGGGGATGGGGAGGAGTGTTAGTTGATACTCAGTATTTGATCTCTACTTCATTTAATCAGCCGCGAAAGGATGAAAGTTGACCTTGGTGGGAGTTGAACTCCGTCCCTTAATCTTTAAAATCTAACCCCGAGTCCTACATGTGAAGTCGAGCCTCCCATAAGCTTTAATACTTTAAAAACATTTTTATACCCGAATGTAAGCTGGTGAAATTGGGATGGATCTAATATGATCACCTGTTTTTTTTACGCCATCAAATAACGGTATTTAAGCCATCACTAATAATTCTATTTGTAATGTCCATTGCCCTCTAAATAAAGGTTCCTAATTTAAAGAGTCAGAACAAATATCGAAGCATTTGGTCCGAAGTCCTTACAGTTTCTGTCGGTTCGTCGCCTGTTTTAATAATAGCAGTTCCTACTTTTGGCACAAGGCCAGTAATTTTGATGGTGCGGTTAGTTGATGCCATCGATCTCAATGTTTGACTGGTACTTATTTTATCGATCCCGAAAGGTTAAAGGACAAGGTTGACCGTGGCAGGATTTTGAGCGCAAAACGTTGCCAGCCGGATGCTCTAACGATTCCACCAAACCACTGTCCTTGCCCTTGGTAGTAGTTCTTTCTACTATAGGCACAATGGCCTGGAATTTTGTGGAAAGGGTTATGTGATTACATTGATTCCAATATTCCACCTCGAAAGGATGAAAGACAAAGTCGACCTCGGCGGCATTTGAACTCAGAACGTTAGGCGGGAAGAAATACTTCTAAGCATTTCGTCCAACGCGGTAACGTATCTGCCAGTAATCATGATAATAATAATAAGGTTCTACATTGTCATAAGGCCCAAACACTGTTTTTGGAGGTGGGATGAAGTACAGAGTAAAAAATAAAGAAAACCCTCAGTATATAACTAGTACCTATTTTATCGACCCCGGGGATATAGACAAGGTTGATCTTGGTGGCGTTCGATCTCAAAACGCAGAGAGGTATATAAACGTTGCAAGGCATTTAATGGCGGCAATACTGATTCCCTAAAAATACAAATACGCAAAATTCCAAATCCATGTATACGACTGAAATATCCATACACATACGGAAATACGGAGATAATAGGAATTTCTGAATTAAGTACACGGCCAGCAGTCGACACCATCCACTCCATGTTTGAATGGTTCTTTCTTTAATCTATTTTGGATAGGCGAAATGCAAGGCTGTCTCTAGTGTGATTAGAGCTCAGAAAGTAAAAAACTAGAACAAAACCACAAAGCGTTTTTCCCCCTGCCGCTCTGACGATTCTACTAACTCGATGCCTCAGTAATGAAGCAATATGTACTTTATTTTATCGACCCCGAAAGGATGAAAGGTAACGATGGCCTCAGCAGGAATTTGAATTCATAAGCCAAGGGAAACGCTGCTAAAGGCAAACGATCCTGCCAGCTCGCCACCTCAAGGTAATAATGATAACACTTTCTAGAATTGGCGCAAGGCCTGAAATGTTTTGGGAGAGGGTTATTTGGTTGTATTGACCCAAGATCGACTGATACTTATTTTATCAACTCCGAACGGACGAAAAGCTACGTTGGACTTGGGCGGAACTTGAACTCAAAACGTGAAGAGCCGGAAGAAATGTCGCTAGGCAATTTGTCCGGGCAGGTAACGAGAGGGTTATTTG
>NW_021823646.1:20000-21942 GCF_006345805.1 Octopus sinensis | reverse complement strand
AAGAGAAGAATTTACCAAATTAGCGAAAGTGTCACCTGGTTTGCGCCCCCCTTTCTTTCTTTCTTCCTCTTTCTTTCAGTCAATTGTGTAAGACACGAGAATATAAAAATAATCCGAACTCTTCTTAATTCTTCACCTCACCCGTCACATTGCTATCTCTTTCAGTACACACACACACACACACACACACACACACACACACACACACACACACACACACACACACACACACACACACACACACACACACAAACACACACACACATCTAAAGAGAAAATGTGTGTGTGTGTGTGTAATTACCTTTCTTTTAATACCATTTCAAGCACCGGCAAAGCCGATTGTAACCATTCTTCATTCTCCTCAATTTACTGTCAAATTTGGATCAAAATTTACAAATGTCCAACTCCAGTATATTCATTTCTTACCGCTGTACAAGATTTGGGGTGATTTATTAAATAAGAGAAACGAGATTATGTGACGTTCATGCCCCTCAATCATTGAAGGAAGTAAAACGACTCCAACCAGGAATGAAAAAAAAAAGACGCAACTCTCCAAAGGATCTTGTCCAAAACAACCAACTCACATGTCAACTACAGGCGATGGCAAGAAAAATTAATGGCGGCGAGCTGGCAGAAACGTTAGCACGTCGGACGAAATGCTTAGCGGGTATTTCGTCTGCCGTTACGTTCTGAGTTCAAATTTCGCCGAGGTCGACTTTGCCTTTCATCCTTTCGGGGTCGATTAAATAAGTACCAGTTACGCACTGGGGTCGATATAATTGACTTAATCCGTTTGTCTGTCCTTGTTTGTCACCTCTGTGTTTAGCCCCTTGTGGGTAGTAAAGAAACAGGTATTTCGTCTGCCGTTACGTTCTGAGTTCAAATTCCGCCGAGGTCGACTTTGCCTTTCATCTTTCGGGGTCGATAAATTAAGTACCAGTCACGCACTGGGGTCGATGTAATCTGTGTGTCTGTCCTTGTTTGTCCCCTCTGTGTTTAGCCCCTTGTGGGTAGTAAAGAAACAGGTATTTTGTCTGCCGTTACGTTCTGAGTTCAAATTCCGCCGAGGTCGACTTTCCCTACTTATATATATATAATCTAACAGCTGGTCCTTGGTTAACTTTAGCAGTGTCCATCTCTGATATGTCTGGAGCAGGTTAATTCCTTTCACCACCACCACCACCCACCACCACCACCACCACCACACCACACCACCACTACTACTACAACTACTACAACAACACTACTACTACTACTACTACTATACTACTACTACTACTACTACTACTACTACTACTACTACTACTACTACTACTACTACTACTACTACTAGTTTCTCTCACAACACTTTATTCTCGCAGTGGCTGTGTTTGAAGACATTCATCCAAGATGTCGAAGCTGCGTAATGGCAAAACTTTCTTAACCATAGAACCGTATTTTGGGATATTGTGTCATTCTTGCCAATGCACCTCTTCTTATATATCTGTCTATAAGCGTTTCTGTCCACATATTTGTCTGAATGCACACACATTATGTGTGTGTGTGTGTGTGTGTGTGTGTGTATGTATGTATACAAGTGACATTTTGAAGATGATTGGAAGAAAGAGTCATCGAAATTCATTGTAGTTAAAAACGGGTGAGTAATTTCGTGAAAGAAAGAAGTGATACGCATATATATATATATATACACACACACAAAATGGGACAAGAACGCAAAACATCCAGAAGACGATACAAAAAACACGGACGGGTCATTCGAAGCCTTTAATCTTCAGTCAAGAACCGGATCATCTTCGCAATTCCGGCTGATTAATTTTGAGGTTGCTCCAATCTGGCCATCCCCAAGGAAAAACTAAGCTAAGAGCATTAGATTCCTTGAAAAAAAAGCTTCGAATGTATACGAAACAAGGACGGAAAAACGGACGATGTTATACGAATATAA
>NW_021823646.1:0-17500 GCF_006345805.1 Octopus sinensis | reverse complement strand
AGAATTATACCAACATCCTTCCGGTGAGGTTAATAATAATGTGGACATGTTGAGCCAGTATTTAATTATTTCCTCACACTCTAACCAACTGATGAGTCTACAGATTGTCTACAAATAATAATAATAATAATAATAATAATAATAATAATAATAATAATAATAATAATAATGATGACAATAGCATAAAAAACAGCTAAAGCAACGATGACGATTACGTTTGCAGCACCGGTCTCTCTCTCTCTCCATCTCTCTGACTTCGTATCGTTTCCAACGACTTCCATTTACAAACTGTTTGTTTACATTTTTGAAAAACATACATTTAATTCATTATCCTCATCATCATCATCATCATCATCATCATCGTAATCATCATCTTTGATTTCATTGTAAATTGTTGTTGTTGTTGTTGTTCATAAATTTCTAAAATAAACTTTGCGCGACAGATTTAATTAAAATTCATTTTTAATAAACCATGTGTCCAGAAACTGTTTGCCGTCTCGTTCAACATTCGCCATTTTGACATTTCGACTCGAGACACTTTTGCGTGTCTCCCCCCACCCCATTGTTATTTCTTTTTTTTTTATTCAAATTTTCTTTTCAATTTTTCAACTTTCTTATGTTTGTACTTTATTCCCACCCACTACTTAAACGTATGAAATGATTTATAAGCTACGGTATTTTTCAAACAGAGAAATATAAAACAAAAATAAAATAAAATATGAAACAAAACAAGAAAATACATTTTAATGTTCTTTCGAAAATTAAACTTGTATTAATTATATTCGAAACTTTATTTAGACTCGTTCGTTCGCAAGTTTGCGGTTATTTTAGTCAAAATTAATCGCAATTATTTAAATATAATTCACAGACACTATTTTACAAAACAACGTAAAGAGATGAGATGGCTGAACATACACATACACACACACTTACACACACACACACTCTCTCTCTCTCTCTCTTTCTCTCTTTCACATACACACACACACACAACTGTATGCATATATTCCACTGGAAGTTTGGTAAGTTAGTCCTTAGTACAAACTTTTTGTTTATCATCCACGCTAACAAGATTGTCAAATCTTCAATCCATAAGAATTTTGTATTCTTCACCAAACACTTCAGACTTACGATATTTTCCAAGAAAATTTCAGTCTGTTCCTCAACTGACTGGACAGTGGTTAGAGTACATGTCCACACAACATTGCACTAAGCTTTATTGCCTATTCTTCAACTGATAATGAAGGGGATTTTCTTCAAGTAATGCCTCAAGGAGCTTATCATCAAACTCAACTGGACGTTCTGTTCGACCTTCATCTTCAAGGCTGAAATCTTCACTTCTGAATTTTGCAAACCATCTTCTGAAAGTTCTTCCATTCAAGCATTCTTCCCATAAACTGAGTGTATGTTTCGAGTCGCTTCGGCTGCAGAGTTTCCCTTTTTGTACTCATAAGGCATTATGTGCCTTAAATGCTCTTTGAATAGTTCCATGTTAGAAAGGGTTTTAATCAAAGAAATTTTAATTCTATTATTCTGTAAAATAATATTGAATTAGTTTAAATGTACACAAATACATAAAAATAATTTTTAATTCCATTAGACATTCTAAAATATTATTAAATTTCATTCAATTTTAAAAAAGGTAAAATCGGACAGAACTTATGGGATGACCTGATATATATATGGGGGAGGAGAGTACGTAAGTGTAGGCAGGAAGGGTAAAATAGCACTCAATACCAAAGTTCTGGTGTCTTACTTTTTTTTATTGCAATTGTAACAGTTGATACTCAGGTTCAATCAATCGAATTTCATGTTTTCGATATCCAGAGTAGATACGAAACGCTGCACAGGTGATCTCTAGCTTAGACTACATGCTTAAGTCTTGAGAGGGAAGTTCTCAGGTTAGGAAAAGCAGATGACGGGCGGGGGAGAAAAGAAAGAGAACGATTGTGTATCTTCTCGTAATGACCGAGGAGCGCGCACTGGTAGACTTTTGAAATCTCTCTCTATATAAACGGCAGTTTGTCTGTGTGTGTTTCTGTGTGTCTGTTTTCTCGTACCCTCACCCTGACCACGGCTTTCAACCGATTCTGATGAAACTTGACACACACATAGCCCAATGTCATAATTCAAAACTAACGCAGCGAAAATTTTGAAAAGTTCCCCCAGTTCTGAAAAAAATCGATAAATTCGACATGGGGTCGAGAATCAGAAACCCAAACCACAGACCGTCTAGGGGACGCAACTCCACCTTTTTTAACTCTCAAAAAAATTTACCATAATTTTTTTTCCATTTCTTTGCTATTTTTTGGCTATAACTCTCTAAAAATGCTTTATAGTTATTTCCCTTACAAACCTGAGCAACGCCGGGCGATACTGCTAGTTCAAGCTAAACTAAAGGCGGAGGATAGATTGTAAAATTGTAGACCTGTGAATAGTAAGGTCAGGGGTTCCTATTCATGGTGGTCATACATTTTTCAGACAGATTTCGAAATTGTGAAATTGTGGGCGATTCATTCTCAAACCAATATACTCTTTCATAAAATACAACATGGCGAAGTCATGTGACTCAGAACTACAGGGCATCACCATGGATATGCCACGTAACTCTGTACTACAACGAGTCGTTATGGATAGGTCATGTGATGCAGAACTACTGGGCATCGCCATGACTGTGTCATGTGACCCAGAACTACAGAGTCGCTATGGGTAGGTCACGTGACCCAGAACCACGGGGACTCACCATGGGTATGTCATGTGGCCCAGAACTAAAAGGAATCGCTATGGGTAGGTCACGTGACCTAGAACTATAGGGCATCACCATGGTTATATTATGTGACCCAGAACTAGAGTCGCTATGGGTAGGTCACGTGACCCAGAACTACAGGGAGTTGCAGTGGCAGGTCACGTGACCCAGAACTACGGGGACTCACCATGGGTGTGTCATGTGACCCAGAACTAATGGGAGTCGCAGTGGGTTGGTCACGTGACCCAGAACTACTGAAAGTCACCATAGGTATGCCACGTGACCCAGAACTACAGGGTGTCACCTCAGGTAAGTCACATGACCCAGCATTATAAGGAGTCGTCAACTATAAGAGAAGGGAGAATTCTTCGTCAAACCACAGTCTATCGTCTTAAAACAGGTCACATTAGATACTGTAATCCAAGGTAGACAATGTAGAGAAAAAAGATTGGATTGTCACGGTCAGAATGTCTTTGATTATAGGTCTGTCTGATCACGGCGAACCTGGGGTTAAACAGCATTCAATAATTTTTGTATTTATTGTACAGCTAAATGAAATATATTCCTAATTAATTCAATAGGCATAATTAATTATTTACGTAATTATATAATTACTAAATATCGGTAATGTTTTGTGTAATTACATAATTTATGTTTTATTCTTCTTGTTTAACTAATTAAAAGACTCCAATAATATTTTCACTAATTAATTTTCTCATTTGAGTGTGGTCCGTTGGAAAAAGTTTAAGACTTTACTTGTAGCTTCGTTACTTTAAGTTGTGAGTTCAAATTTCCCCCAGGTTAACCTCTCATCTCTATAAAGTCCCCCTAATATTTTGTAACAGTAACGTACTTGGGTCGAATCCCCAAACTAATATTCGAATTTATTCTTCAATTTAGACTTAGTTGCTGTTGTTTTGCTCCAGGTCAGTCTTCATCCAGCAACCTTGACCGTTCCGTATTTTATTCAAATATAGTGTATAAAGGACTGATTATTGGATGTCTCCTTGTGCCATAAAGTCCAACCCCTCCTCAAAGCGGTAGGGTGGTGTAAACGGCTAGTGTCAGAGCTATGCCGTCGGGAACTTCGGTTCCTGGTAGGGCTACCCATGGCGGATTGGTCTGGCACCGAGCGGTATTAGGGCCGCAGTCTGGCCAATGGGACTCTGGTGAAAATTCCAAGAGGCGTCTGATCGGCAACCGGCGACTTCGAGGTCGTCCTGTCCCTGCGTCTGTGGAGACTCCGCGGCAAACAGGGCGTCCCGTCACTCGGGATATGCATGCGGGATGTCGGGGACCGCTTGTGAATTCAATATTCCCACAAAACTTCTATGAATCCTATGGAACCGCGAATGGCTCGCTATCTCCAGTGACCTCGCACAGGACTGTCAAGCGTGGGCCGCCATGGTTCGTGATGCCGTCAGGACCAGAGAAGCCGGCTCAACCTGCCCTGGGTGAATGCCGTCACAAGTACAAGTAAGTCTCCTTCCTTGTTGTTTCTTGTAAGGGGAATAGTATGATACATTGATCCCTAGTATACAGCTGGTACGCATTAACATTCACTTAGAATTTTAGTTTAAGGACAAAACTAAACACTGTAAGCAATCCAGTCTGGCGCTCTGACTATTCTTCTTCCGGTTTCGGTTCCAAGCTTGAGTTTTGATGAAATTATGAACACTATACATTCCAGCGGCTCGATTCTAACCTTAGGGTTCAGCAAGTCTAGTTGGTCCTCGGGTACAGCTGGGTCTTTAATAATGTTCAGTTGGTCCTGGGGTACATCTGGGTCTTTAACAATGTTCAGTTGGTCCTAGGGTGCAACTGGGTCTTTAACAATGTTCAGTTGGTCCTAGGGTGCAACTGGGTCTTTAACAATGTTCAGTTGGTCCTGGGGCACAACTGAGTCTTTAACAATGTTCAGTTGGTCCTAGGGTGCAACTGGGTCTTTAACAATGTTCAGTTGGTCCTGGGGTACATCTGGGTCTTTAACAATGTTCAGTTGGTCCTGGGTCTTTAACAATGTTCACTAATAAATATGGCGTCGTAGAGTGTAGACGAACAAATTATTAAATTGGTTCATGGCAGCAATATGTCCCAGTTTCGAATCCCAGTTACCATTCAGTTCACTCTTCAGCAACTGCTAATGTTCTGTGGGATGGTATAAATATCTCAATGCCGGTTCCTTGCTCGCCTAAAATACAGACCGTTTTTGTCTGACACAAGAAAACCAATAATTTTACGTAAAAATAGATGTGATAATCCTCTGAGAGAAAATGCAATTTCTGAACACATACGCATACACACATACATACATGTACGCATACACACATACAAATGCAGAGAGAGAGAGAGAGAGAGAGAGAGAGAGGGGGGAGACGTGAGATAGTATGTGTGTGGAGTGGGGGAGTATGTGTAAGTGGTAGCTTTATTTCCAACGAAGAATGAGATGATTTTTCTATGACTTTATTCCTGATATTAGCCTTCGTTTAAAATAGCATACGACACTTATTCTCTCTCTCTCTCTCTCTCTCTCTCTCTCTCTCTCTCTCTCTCTCTCTCTCTCTCTCATCCTTCTTTGTGTACGTGTATATATATACATTTGTGTGTGTGTGTGTGTCCCATCACCCAGCTCTTTCTCGTTCTATCAGAAATAGAACATAAGGTAAGAAAAGAAAAAAAGTCTGAGAGCGATGACAAGCACCATTTCTTAGAAATTCGTATTGATATGATCTTCTTAAATGGCGATAAATTCGGGAGAGGCATCCAGGCCACAACAATACACCTTCCTAAGCGTTTCACCAACGGTATGTAGAGAGTATCTTGCAATGTTCGAGAGAAATGCGATAAGTACCACTTATGATCTAGGGTCGACTTAATCTGTTAAATTCCCTCCTTCTTTCAATTACTGGTTTTTGTGTCGGGATTGGCGGAGATCGTTTGACAAAATGCATTGTGGTATTCTCGCTTTTTACGTTCTGAGATCGAATCCCACTGTGGTTAAGTTTACCTTTATCTTCCCGGAGTCGATAAAATAAAGTACCAGTCATTTACTGGAGGTCGATGGTTTCGACTACACCAACTCCTCTACATTTCAAACCTTCTTCCTATGTTAGAAACAGCAGTTATTTCTATTGACTCTCTTTCCATGAAGACGTGTTTTTCTTTTCACTCTGTGACATCTCAAGTGTTACAAAATGGTAATTTCTTCTAGTGGAAGATCGAAAGGGTGCTTTGGATGCACTATGCGATTGTTTGGGGTTAAATGATAGAAGAAGGGGGTGCAAAAACGTCACAAACCTGCTCAGAGGTTTCCAACTGCCTGACAGGTACTGACAGGTTTTCCTGAATATAGCAAGGTGGACATGGACAAACCGGGCCCTTCAGGTTGTATTTTGATAGGGTATTGTATTGATCAGTAGACTGGGATAGAGTAGTTGTTCACAGTTTAAAATCGTCGGCTACACAGACTAAAATTTATGATCTCTAAGGTTGATCTAGTAGGCTTCATAGACAGAAGCCCGGTTACTGGCTGCTGAGCGCGTTTTCCTGGCACACAAAGCTTTAAGAGACTTGATCAGTGAATTAGTTAAGCGGTCGTCGACGGAGGCAATCGTTCGCAACAAATGATGCCTCGCCTTGAAACTGGGCAATTAGAGTGGAATCAAGGAGGTTTAGCATGGATGTAGCCATAGAGAACACAGGAACAGAAAATTGGAAGAGCCGCTTAAGAAAGGCATTGCAACAGATGTGTTTGCTGCAAGATCGATTGTTGACTAATTCTTCAACGCGAAGCACGAAAGCTATGTTGTCAGCGCTAAGGCGAATGCTCTAAGATACGAAGGAATAAAAGCCGTTCGACGGACCCGAGAGACAGAAATTAACGGATTTTCAGCGACATTTGTTCGACGGCCCAGGAGGAGTGACGGACTGGATAAAAGGATAGACTTCAATATCTACCCCGGGGCCAGCTACTATTCTCGGTAACGAAAGTGGAGTGTTACAGAAAGTCGATAACAGCCGAAGAAATACCGGAACTGATGGTTAGCTGCTGCACGAGGGACAAATCGCCAAGTTTGGATGGTTTACACTAAAAGCTTTGCGTTTGTATGCCAGACTTGTTTGGCGACCTCTTGGAAAATATCTATCGTAAATGGCAGCAGAACGGGAGGATTTGCAGTCCTGTGGGTCGAAGGGAGAGTATACGAACAAATAGGACCTCATTTATAATGTTCGGCCCTTAACTTTGCTCAGAGCAGATCTGAAGATTTGGGCCAAGATATTAACAAAGAGATTGGCGCTTGACATCAGTAGTCTGACTGGTAATGCACAAAACATGCGACATTGTGAACAGATCCATACACGAACGAAGACGAAGATGGGTAAGAATATTGGCACGGGTAGGGTAAGAATATTGGCACGGGTGGGGTAAGAATATTGGCACGGGTGGGGTAAGAATATTGGCACGGGTGGGGTAGTGATCAACTTATGTCAGCCAGAAGCTTTCTATCAGTTGACTATTAATTCTTGGTGGCTCTTCTCACAACATCTTGGTTTCGCTCTCGTCGTCTGCGTTTGTCTCGCTGCACTGTACATCAACAGCTTCTTGGTAGTTAGGGTGAACAGCCGCCTGTTGGAACCATTCAGTTGGATGCACTCCGTCTGTCGAAGTTGGCCTGTCTGGTCTCTTTTGTAGGCATTGGTTCTAGAGTTATTACTGCTGAAATTATGGACGCTGAAGGTTGTGCCGCACGAAGTAGGATGCAGAAGATCAGTGTCGGCATATGAGTACGATGTCATTGTAATAGTGACGGACACCAAGCACATCAAGGTGATCACCGCCGCTTTACGTAGCGGTAACATTAGCCACAGCGGCGGGCTGGCAGAAACGTCAGCACGCCGGGCGAAATGCTTAGCGGTATTTCGTCTGCCGTTACGTTCTGAGTTCAAATTCCGCCGAGGTCGACTTTGCCTTTCATCTATTCGGGGCCGATAAATTAAGTACCAGTTACGCACTGGGGTCGATATAATCGAGTTAATCCGTTTGTCTGTCCTTGTTTGTCTCCTCTGTGTTTAGCCCCTTGTGGGCAGTAAAGAAATAGGTAACATTATCTACAGTCAAAGCCAGGAAAAGTCAGTGGGTCTGTAACTCAGCACCTGGAGAGACCTGTTCATGTCATCCATCAAACAGTGTCTTTGGCCGCTGGATTGACTGGTTAAATTGCTTGAGGTCTTGTTTGACCAGGATGTCCAAGCGAAGAAGAAACGGGGTGAGGTGGCCAGTCTCACCAAGAAATAGGCTGAGAGGAAGCTATCCCGGAAAGTCGGGCATTTCCAACACCTATTACTGTTTGACCATCGTGCCTTACTTCAGTTCCCGTCTGAGGAATCTGCTCTTTTGCTTTCTTTTGTTTTTTTGTTTTTTTTTATGGAAGGAACGGACACACTCCATTTTCCAGGCATCCCAGTTATTCTGAGAACACGCCGAGTAAAGAACCAAGCACACCATGGCTGATGATGCACATAACTGAATCTGCGAAATCTTCAACAATTCCGCAATGGTGAACAAGTGTAATTTTCATGTCATACGCGTTTTTCTACAGCTCTTCTCTTTGACAGAACTGCAGTTTTTGGACAAAGATCGAGACAGGGCACTTGTCATCTGGGATGTCGTGAAGCGCTCATAGCCCTCTACCAGTCGGACAATGTGGTCGATAGATGCTCTGCTATGGTGCTCTCTAAGAGGATTAGTGGCGTGTAAAAACGACGACATTCTTGGGGAAACTCTGGGGTCAATAGAAAGGAAGCAGCTGCTCTATTCAGGAGGACTTTCGGACTGGGGCTCATGGATAATTTCTGGAAACTCGAGACTTGGCAGTGCTATCGGTAGGGTATTTCCTATTCGATATAAACTCCACAAGCTCGGAAGGGCCGTCAACCGGGCCTATACAAGATGCATATAATAATAAATGCGCCCTTTTAAAGCCTAGCTAGGCTCATGGACCCGGTTTCCCGGTACTATGGCGTATGTGTTCCCCAGCTGGACAGGACGCCAGTCCATCGCAGCGTTACTCATTTTTGCCAGTTGAGTGAACTGGAGCAACATGAAATGAAGTGTTTTGCTCAAGGACACAACGCGTCGCCCGGTCCAGGAATCGAAACCACAATCTTACGATCATGGTGCTGACACCCTAACCACTAAACCACGCGCCTCCACTACAAGATGTATATGAGCATGTATATACATGCATCGCCCAGTGCCCTACTTGTGTTGATCTGTGAAGTCAAACAGCCACTGTTACGTAGAGGACGGACCCGACAACCGGCGGGGTCTCTTGCTGGCTGGAAAGAGTATGCAGGTTTTATCTGTCTGGGCGACTTTGATAAAAGAGTTTGGTGTGGTGGATGAGATTGAAAAGGCTGAGAGTAGATGCCTTCCCCTATTGCCAAAATCCTCATCAACTTTTAAAAGTTTCACTTGGGAAGTAAAGAGAGAGAGAGAGAGAGAGAGAGAGAGAGAGGAGAGAGAGAGAGAGAGAGAGAGAGAGAGAGAGTAGAGAAAGAGGTGATACGTCACAAAATATTTTTGCTGAAAAGTTAATAAGAGTGCTGAGCGTGGTCTGAGAGAACAGACCTGCTCTGATCCTGCTTCCAGCTAGGAGAAGGCACCGGCCTTAGTGGTCAGGGTAACCTTGGTTACCCTTGTTTCCATAGTAGCCCTCGACAGTCCCACCGTTTCTAGGGAAATTCTTCGTTTTCTTTCTTTTTCTTTTATGCAATCCCACACTGCATTCTCTTCCGCCACATTTAGAAAAAACCCTTAATAATTAATAAAGAAACGATTATTATTATTATGATTATGATTATTATTTTTTTTTTTTGTTTCTTCTTCTTTCAAATTTGCTTCCATTTCTTGCCGAGTGTCTTCCCGACTCCTAGAGCAAAGAAACTCATAGTATACATTGGTAGGCCATTAAACTAAACCCAATAGTTCGTTCATTTTTTTTTTTTTAAAGTTAAATTAAAATACATGGGTAGTAATAGTTCTCACAGCGACAATGCTCTTCTCAATACGTGCGATATTATTATTATTATTATTATTATTATTATTATTATTATTATTATTATTATTATTATTATTATTATTATTATGATTATGATTATTATTATTATTATTATTATTATTATTATTATTATTATTATTATTATTATTATTACTATTACTATTACTATTATTATTATTATTATTATTATTATTATTATCATTATCATTATTATTATTATTATTATCATTATTATTATTATTATTATTATTATTATTATTATTATTATTATTATTATAATTGTTATTATTATTATTATTATTATTATTATTATTATTATTATTATTATTATTGGACTGGCAGAATGGTTAGCACGCCAGGCAAAATTCCTGGCGGTATTTCGTCTGCCGTTACGTTCTGAGTTCAAATTCCGCCGAGGTCGACTTTGCCTTTCATCCTTTCGGGGTCGATAAATTAAGTAGCAGTTACACACTGGGGTCGATATAATCGACTTAATCCGTTTGTCCCCTCTGTGTTTAGCCCCTTGTGGGTAGTAAAGAAATAGGTATTTCGTCTGAGGTCGACTTTGCCTTTCATCGTTTCGGGATCGATATAATAAATACCAGTGAAACACTGGGGTCGATGTAATCGACCAACCCCCACCCCGCAAATGTCAGGCCTTGTGCCTATAGTAGGCACGAGCTGGTAGAATCGTTAGCACGCCGGGCGAAATGCTTGGCGGCATTTCGTCTGCCGCTACGTTCTGAGTTCAAATTCGGCAAGGTCGACTTTCACTTTCGTCCTTCGGGATCGATAAAATAAGTACCAGTAAAACACTAGGGTCGATGTAATCGTCTTATCCTCTTCTCCCAAATTCCAGGCCTTGTGCCTATAGTAGAAAGGATTATTATTTATTATTATTATTATTATTATTATTATTATTATTATTATTATTATTATTGAGTGAGCGAGCAGTGCATGCCATCAAAGTGACACTGGGGTAAAATATACGAAGCCCAATATACCCATCATGACTACCCGTCTGTTAAGGGTACACTAGGCACATGCATCACAACCATATGTGCGCGACATGGTGATCTCATATCAAGATAAACAGCACATGACCTTGCAGGTGGGGCCCAATTAGAATTTTCTTCAGGTTGAGTAGCCCATCCTGCTCAAAAGGTCCCTGAATTATTATTATTATTATTATTATATTATTATTATTATTATTATTATTATTATTATTATTAATAACCCAATTCGCTACTGTGTCGTCGGCAGAGCTCGGCTATGATGTCTGCTACAATGATGTGGGCGTGGTCAATGTGATACGTCACTGTATAATGCTGGTACATCAACCAATGAGCTCGCTGTGTTGCTGCTCAGTTCAGCCAACCGTCTGCTGTGTTGGCAATGTCTGTGAGCACGCCAATTTCTTGTGTTGAAGCCTCAATTAAGCAGCGATGAGAGAGCGATGATGTTTACCTCACAACACCGCTGACGACATCAAAACAACAACAACAACAGCGGGAGGAGGCGACACCTAGTGGATGCGACTTTCAACTCTTACTGTCTCCAGAAAAACCCGTCGACTCATGTAGACACGGTTTCAATCCATGCGCGGAACCACGGAGGGAGAGAAACACAGCGGGACTTACGCAGGCTTATGTATGCTCAGGTGTATGTGTATGCGCAGGTGGGGTGTGATATTAATTAAAGGTAAAACGTTGGGTAGCAAGCAGGTGGGGGAGAATACCTGTACCGCACTAAAACATGTATAAATAACGGGTGAGAAAAGAAAACACACCACACACACACACATACATGCACACACACACACACACACACAAACAAACGGATGAAAAAACCCACCCGTTTATCATCGATATTAACATCATCATCATCATCATAATCATCATCAACAACGACACAGTATACTCGTAGCTCTACGCCGAACAAAGTATACAATATCTACCTACCTATCTACCTACATATCTTTCTATCTATCTATCTATCTATCTATCTATCTATCTATCTATCTATCTATCTATCTATCTATCTATCTATCTATCTATCTATCTCCTACCTATCTATCTATCTATCTATCTATCTATCTATCTATCTATCTATCTATCTATCTATCTACCTATCTATCTATCTATCTATCTATCTATCTATCTATCTATCTATCTATCTATCTATCTATCTATCTATCTATCTATCTATCTATTGTGGGAGAAAAAGAGAGAAAGAGAGAACATGACCGTTTGTTTCTGGTGTGAAATGTGTCATTCAGGAGTCTGGTAAAGGGAACCTCAGAGCATTTGTAGGGATTCCTTGCAATCTAGACTTGACCCTTTCGTATGTGTTACCTTCGTTTCATTAAATCTCATATAAATGTCTTTCAACATACACAAACACAGTGATATACATATGCACACACATATATAGCTACTATACACATAAACACACATATAAACCAATATATATATGTATATGCATGCATGTATGTATGTGTGTATATATGTGTAGAACCTCTCATAATATTTATGAATGCATTTGTATACACACATGCATATATTTACGTGTGTAAATATATATACATCCACATTCAACACTCACACACAAAAAGCATATGTTTAACGCATTAATATTTATCTCATTGTGAAAGTGAGAACCAGACAAGGTGTATATATAAATGAAACATACGTGAGTGAATGTATATGGGTAAGTGTGTATATTCAATTATATGGATATATAATATAAATTACATATGTATGTACGCATGTATGTATGTATAAATGTATATGTATATACAGAGAAAGAAAGAGACCTTATGATGAAAACCTTGTCTAAGGTTTCAATTCACGTCGAGAAATCTTGATACATTTCTCTTATAGAAATTTAATAAATTATCTATTTTTGATAATTGGTATTAACTGGTGATATTTTACAATTATTTGTGTATTCAATGTATTAACGGATTATCTTACCGAGTGGAAACATTAAAACGGATAAAAATTTATCGTGGAAAAATATTTTTTAAAAAAGTGGCGTTAAATTGTGTGAAAAAATTGCATCATTTTAAGAAGAAATTATCCATGAGAAAGATGGAGAGATTGACTGAATTTGTGAGTAAATCGTTCGATGCTGGGTCGGATCAACAAAAGAATGATTTCAATGAGAAAATGCAACTAATATCGGAATTAAACAGTCCTAATATCGAAAGCTCATCGCAGTTCGATAACCATCAGTCAGCGGTGTCAAAGGCGGTCGGCGTGGCGGCGGCGGCGGCGGCGGCGATCCTGCCGTCTCCCTATCGCCAGTCGCTGGTCGAAGTGACTAGTAGTACTTCATCAACAGGCTCCAGTGGACATTTACCGAGGGACACTAACCAGGATATGACCACCATAGACGTTGTGGATGAGGCCGAGTTAACATCGAGTAAGAGCGTCAATTCCATATCGAGTGCCAGCGACCTTAACTGCAGACAATCGTTCTCAGGTAAGTCCTGTTCGCAGCGCGAGTGTGTGTGGTGTGTGTGTGTGTGTGTGTGTGTGACCTTCTGTTCTCACCAGACCTCCACCCCCCCCCATCATGACTCAAACCAATTATGAGATTCCTCACATTTTAATGTCGACAGTTCATTCGTTTGTCATTGAGTAGGATTCCACCATGTTACCGAGAGATTTTGGAAATGTTACTTTACCACGCGCAGTAAATATATACATACATACATACATACATATATTTATATACGTACACACACACACACATACACACACACACACATATATATATACACACATACATACATATATATATACACAAATAATACATATATAGTATGTCATATATGTTATATATAATATATATATATATATACGGGCATACATGCACCTAGTGCTATTAAACTCTCTCTCTCTCTCTCAATATATATATATATATATGTATATATATATACACACACACAGGTGTTAGTTAAGACAATTCTTACCTGTAAATTATTATAAATTATAAATGTCCGCCTATTTTGCCCAAAACCATTGACTTGCACCCCGTGCCACCAACCGCAATTACACCCAAGGACCCCGGAGGGGATTTATTGTTGTTTATTAACAGAGGCTGTTGTCACTAACGAAATAGCCATAAGACCACCACCACCACCACCACCGCCGCCAAAATATCACGTTTTCCCTACTACTACTACTACTACTACTACTACTACTACTACTACTACTACAAATAGTGATCATAAAGGCCAAAAGGGTCGCACACAAAACGATATAAAACAAGGAGCGGGTGCTTTATATGAAACACGTGTAAACAATAACACTTTAAAGAATAAAATTCTCCCAAATCGAGTAGCGCCACCCAGGGCCGGGGGTGACTTAGGAACCCCACACATCCCGAGTCACCCTGCTCATCGGATGCACTATTTAAATGCACTCTCTCCTCCGTAAACTCCAGCCATTAGGCGAATATTCTCATCATCATCATTATTATTATTATTATTATTATTATTATTATTATTATTATTATTATTATTATTGTTGTTGTTGTTGTTGTTGTTGTTGTTGTTGTTATTATCAATAATAATAATAATAATAATATAATAATGATAATAATAATAATAATAATACTGAGAAGAGCGTTGTTGTTGTGAGAAAGCCCACCTTCTATGTAAATCATTTTTTTTCCTACATAATTTTCTTTTATTTTGTAAATGAATAATCTGGTGTGTTTATTATAACACAATGTATGAAGTGAGTTTCTTTGCCCTGGGTGTCGGGAAGACACCTCGGCAAGAAATGTAAAGAAAATTGAAAGAAAGAAAAAATTCATAATAATCATAGTATTTATATATATTTATAGCTGCGTGTGTCAGCTGTACACCAATCTGTGATACAAAAAAAACGGGAATGTATGAATATATATGAAAAATATAGTGTTTCATTATAAACTATTAGACTTATATATATATATATATTATATATATATATATATATAATCATGATAGATCGTTAGCCACTACACACATTATTTTTCTCTCCTTGTTTTTTTCTGTGTCCCTTTCTGTAGAAGAGCGTAGGCTCGAAACGTAAAAGACTTTTTCTATTCCTGAGCGTTATACTAATACATCTGTTTGTTTTCAACAACACCTGTCTTCGTCTTTTTCGTAAACTCTCCTTATATATATATATATATATATATATATATATGTATGTGCACACGTACACACATATATGTATGTATGTATGGCTACACACACAACATACACAAAAACACACACACACACATAGCTGAATGAAAGTACACATTGAAGAAATCAAGGCGAATACCTGGATTGCGTTGTATATTATAGTTTTAGCACACGCGCATAAATATGCACGCACATACGCACATATGCCTAAATGTGCACGCACGCACACACACACATACACACACATACTCACAGACATACGTACATACATACACACGCGTGCGCACACACACATACCCACGCATATAAGGTACTAAAGCAACATGCCGGAATATATCGACCGAAAAAGCGTAAACAAAAGCGTGCACGCACACACACCCGCGAACAGAGATATACTTAAATACACGCGCAAACATACATACACACACACATACATACATACATACATACATACATACATACATACATACATACATACATGCATACATACATACATACATGCATACATACATATATACATACATACGAGTATGTATGTATGTTATGTATGTATGTATGTATGTATGTATGTATGTATGTATGTATGTATGTATGTATGTGTACGTATGTCTAGTGGCGGACTGGGTCTAAAAAATATTGGTTGCCAGGAGACTAAGGGGGCCCAACCGCAACAACAAGGGGGCCCAACCGCATCTAGAATGCTATCATTTAATTTTTTTTTTTTGCTAAAAATATTCTTTTCAACTGTCTACAAACACAGCCAGGATGAAATAATTAATGCATTCTTCCAGGAGTGAATAAAAAAGTCTCAGACTTGAGGGGATGGGTCCCTTAGATACTAACATGCCCCCCTCCCATATACGGATTCTAATGGCGCAGGGGTCCACTTGCCATCAGGCAACCTGGCAACCTGGCCAGTCCGCCACTTCGTATGTCTACGTATTTCGAATGTATACTTGTCTGGCAAGGGAGCTGCGGTGGCACTGTGGTAGTAGCCAGGTCGCAATTGGTAGGATCACACTTTCGACTGCATATAAAAAAAAATGAGTAAGTGAAGATAACAGATTTTGTGTGATTTTTGAATGGTCAATATGCGTCCTCCATGCTGTAAATGCGGAACACACACTCACAAGGTAACACCGTACATAAGAATACGGTGAATGCATCAACGTGTTTTTTAAGGCTACTTATGGTGACATAAGATACGCTGATATTTGGGTTCTGGAGCTATTTCTTTCTTTACTTGTATTATACGCACAGCTATACATATATACGTGTGTATGTAATTATATATTTGTGTGTTTATGTGTGAACATATTTATACACGCTTAAACATACATGTATAATATGTACGCACACACATATGTCCACACAGACACGCATATATATATATATATATATATGTGTGTGTGTGTGTATGTGTATATATACATTTATGTGTATACATTTATACAAGCATATATAGACATATATGCTTGTATAAATGCGAATATGAATACATACATCATATACACACAATTATTATCATTATTATTATTAAATGTAGGCAGAAGTCACTGTTGCGATTCATCGAACAAGCATTCGGTGCATTGACACCTATTAGTTCCATATGTGCAAATACACGAAAATCTCGGCTCTTGAGTCACTCTGCAACAACAACAACAACAACACTAATGATAATATAATAATAATAATAATAATAATATAATAATAATAATGATGATGATGATGATAGGATAATATACGCTTACGTTTATAAGTATACATTCGTAAATATATATACCCATCCTTATACCTACGCGTACATACATATCTATATGCACATGTAAATATATAACCATACATCCATACTATATATATATATATTATATATATATATGTATGTGTGTGTGTGTGTATATATATTTTACATACAAGTATACATACGTATATATATATATATATATATATATATATATATATATATATGTATATATATATGTATATATATATATATACATATATATATACATTATGTATGTATGTATGTATGTATGTATGTATGTATGTATGTATGTATGTATGTATGTATGTATGTATGTATATATGTATGTATGCGCATAGAATACGGTCGCGCGTCGGAACGTCTGTATGGTGGCATGAGCATGTGATTCCATTTACCGACATCTTGCACCTCTGTCTGTCTGTTTGTCTCTCTCTCTCTCTCTCTGTCAGTATTGAACCAACAACAACGCTCTCCTACCATATTGAGTACGGTTTGTTGGGACAACTGGAAGAGCGAGATACTCACTCATTCTATCTATCCATCCATCTTTCTATCTATCTATCTATCTATCTATCTATCTATCTATCTATCTATCTATCTATCTATCTATCTATCTATCTATCTATCCTGTCTGTCTATCTACTATCTATCTATCTATCTATCTATCTATCTATCTATCTATCTATCTATCTATCTATCTATCTATCTATATCTACTATCTATCTATCTATCCAATCATCTAA
>NW_021823645.1:12500-17500 GCF_006345805.1 Octopus sinensis | reverse complement strand
TATCTTTATGGGTTTAGTGTGTGTGGGTGTGCGTGTGTATGGATGTGTGTGTGTGGGGGTATGTGTGCATGTGTGTGTGTGTATCTTTCTGTGCGTCTTTCTCCGCTCGACCAACCTTTAGAATACGAACCAAATTTAAAAGTATTGATGTCTAATACATATGTTGCCCTAGCATGGCCGCAGCCCAATGACTGAAACACGTAAATCATATATATATATATATATATATATATGTGGGGGGGGGGCTGTGTGACAAAAAGTTTCCTTTCTAACCACATGGCCCCAGGTTCCACTACTATAGCCTCGGGCCGACCAAAGCCTTGTGAGTGGATTTGGTTGACGGAAACTGAAGGAATCCTGTTGTGTATATATGTGTGTGTGTTTGTGAGTGTACGTACGTATGTATGTATGTTTGTATGTATGTATATGTTTGTGTGTCTGTGTGTCCCCATCATTGCTTGACGACCGCCTTTAATCGAGTAAATCGACCCCAGGACTTATTCTTTGTAAGCCTAGTACTTATTCTATTGCTCTATTTTGCCAAACCGCTAAGTTATGGGAACGTAAACACACCAGCATCGGTTGTCAAGCGATGCTGGGGGTGGGACAAACACAGACACACAACCATATACGCACTCACATACATACATACATACATACATACATACATACATACATACATACATGCATGCATACATATACATATACATACATACATATATATATATATATATATATATTGAAGTAGATAAATGAATTATCTTATTACGGATAATTCAAATGATAACCGATACTTGGGTAGCAAAAATCACAACAGAGAGAGCACGGTTGAAGTTACGACCATGAGGCATAAAATCCGTGCCTTAGTGCGGAAATTTGAAGTTTTATATATTAAGTATAGTAAAGAATGGAGCTGAACGAAGATTTAACCAAATTCCTTTATTTTATTTTCGACATATGTTTCGAAGTCTGCAAAGTGCCTAATTCCGATTGAATAAGGAGTCCATTTTGCAGCTTTCTCTTCAGGAAAATCCAGGAACTTAATTCTCCAACAAAATGCACAACAAGCTTTTCGACAAACGCTCACGAGGAGCCCATGAAATTAATATATATATATATATATATATACGACAGGCTTCTTTCAGTTTCCGTCTACCAAATCCATTCACAAGGCTTTGGTCGACCCGAGGCTATAGTAGAAGACACTTGCCCAAGGTGCCATGCAGTGGGACTGAACCCAGAACCATGTGGTGCGTAAGCAAGCAACTTACCACACAGCCACTCTACACACACACACACACAGAGGATAATGAGATGACAAAGGTATAAATGATTATCTTATGGCACTTCATTGCCTTACAGTTGTTTCTGCTATGAGATGCAGTGGAACTCAGAAGTTGATTAATGTAATTCTTTTTCCATTTCATATTCGAGGCTCTGTGGTGTTGGAGGGGGGCGGTGGAGGTGATGAGGGGTGATGGCAGTGGTGGTGGCGGCGATGGTGGTGGCAGTAGTGGCGGTGATGTTGTTGTTGATGATGGTGGTGGTGATGGTGGTGTAGGCGATGGTGGTGGTGGCGATGGTGGAGGTGATGAATGGAGAAGTAGTGGAATATGAGGCGGTGGAGTTGAAAACGGAAGATGGCCGAGGAGGAAAGGGATATGGAAAAGTAAGGAGCAAAGACAAGAGAGAGAGAGAGAGAGAGAGAGAGAGAGAGAAGTGAGAGAGAGAGAGAGAGAGAGAGAGAGAAGAGAGTGAGGAGAGTGAGAAGAGAGAGAGAGTGAGAGAGAGAGAGAGAGAGAGAGAGATGGGGAAAGAGAGAGGAGCAGGACCGAGATATTTATCAGGTTTCCGGTGGCAAACATGTCGGTAAGGTATCGATTTTGGAGAGGGTCTGCACTGTTAAATGAAACAGATAAAACAAAAAAAAGGACGGGATGGCGGGAATGAGAAGGGTGGAGGTGGTGTTGGTGACGTATTGGTTTGTTGCTGCTGCGCTGCTGCTGTTGTTGTTGTTTTGCTCCAGGTTAGTCCTAGATCTAGAAGACAGGCCTATGATGAAAAGGACAATGTAGCCATGAGCATCCGGACTTTTATTTTCTGGCATAGTGTATCTTGGACTACAGTGAATTGAGGAGACGTTGAATGTATCTCGATTTACAAATGGACTAAAGTATGGCCGGCACGGGAGCGGGAAGATATGAAATGCATAGGTAATGTGTTTCAATTTTTGGCACAAGGCCAGCAATTTTGGTAGCGGGGAGATTAATCGATTACATTAACCCCAGTGTTCAACTGGTACTTATTTTATCGATGCTGAAAGGATGAAAGGTAAATTCGACCTCGGCGGCATCTGAACTCAGAACCTAAAGTCGGAAGAAATACTGCTGAACATTTTTTCCGGTGCGGTAACCATTCTGCCAGCTCGCCGCCTTAAATGCATATGTTACACTGGTTTCCAATTTTTGGCACAAGGCCAGCAATTTCGGGGGAGGGGCTAAGTCAATTACATCGACCCCCAGTATTCAACTGGTACTCATTTCATCGATCCTAAAAGGATGAAAGGCAAAGTCGACTCGATGGAATTTGAACTCAGAATATAAAGACGGACGAAATGCCTCTAAGCATTTTGTCCGGTGTGCTAACGATTCTGCCAGCTCACTGCCTTAAATGAATAAATTCTATTGATTATGTAAAAAGTTGAGTAAAGATTGACTGAATGAGTAAAGTTTGAGTGACTGAGTGAAGATTAACTGAATGAGTGACTGGAGTATTAAATTACGGATTAAGGCGGCGTGGAGCTGGCAGAATCGTTAGCACCCTGGGCGAAATGCTTTGCGGAATTTTGTCCATCTTCACGGTCTGAGTTCAAATTCCGCTTTGGTCGACTTCGTATTTCATCATTTCGGAGTCGATAAGTACCAGCTAAACACTGGGGTCGATGTAATCAACTTACCCCCTCCCTCGAACTTGCTGGCCTTGTGCCAAAATTTGAAACCAATATTAAATCATGGATTGATTAAATGGTTTATTGAATGGGTTAGTGGACGGATTATTAGTTAATTCATTAAGTACCTATCAAGTGGTGACGGCACATGGCTCTATGGTTAGACTGTCGAGTTTACAATCGTGTGGCTCTGAGTTCAATTCCTGGACTGGGCTGTGTATTCTGTTCTTGAGCAAGACACATTATTTCACGTTGCTATAGTTCACTCAGCTGTAGAAATGAGTTGTCACTGGTGCCAAGCTGTATCGGCCCCTTAGCCTTTCCCTTGGATAACATCAGTGGCATGGAGAAGGGAGGTTGGTATGCATGGGAGACTGTTAGTCTTCCAGAAACAACTCTTCCCAGATTTGGGGAATTTTCTGTGCAATCCCATGGACATTCGTGACCGAAGGGTGTGTTTGCCCTTTTACTAGTCAAATACGAGTCTTTACCCTTTCACAAGTCGATCTAATTGACTAAGCCCCCATCCTCCTTAAATTTAAGGCTTTGTGCCTTTAGTGGAAAGAAAAAAATTAAAACTGAGTGAATTATCGAATCATTGATTGATCGAGTGATTTCTTCTAGGATTGATTGACCAAATTATTGATATATTAACTACATATTTGTTTGACTGAATGAGTGATTGAATATTGATTTATTGATTCAGTAGGTTAGTGAATGAATGAGTCTATGAGTGAAGTATTGCTATTTAATTAAATGATTAATAGATTGAGTGATCGATTGATCGAATCATCGATTGAGTGAGGGATTTGCTCAGTGATTGATAGTCGATAGTCTGATTGAATGACTGAGCAATTAGTTGAATAAGAGTGAGTAAATTATTGAATACTTGACTGATTTCGTAACTGGCCGATTGTTTTCATGAATGATTAAATATTGATTGTATGGGAGAGAAGGGAAGGAAGAAGAAAGGAATTTAGTGGGTGAAATATTATTTGTTGGATTATGCAATTCATTGACTGAGTGATTCAGTGAGTGACTTATTGATTGATTGATTGATTGGTTAATTGATTCAGTGAGTCAAGTATTGCTTTTGTGATTAGTTGATTATTTGCGTGATTAAATATTGATTGATTGATTGATTAAGTGAGTGAGTGAACGAGTGACTGAGTGAAGAAAGTATTGATTGATCCGCTGAGTGAAGTAATGATTAATTATGTGATTGGTCAGATGATTAACTAACTCTGAGTGACAGATTGAGTGAGTGATTGGTTGACTGGTTGGTTGTTTACGTGATTGATTGATTGATTGTCTCGACTAAGTGGTTGTGTGAGTGATGAAGGGTGTCAACGAGTGAGCGTGTACACAAATGAGTGTGAGCGAAAGACGAGACAAAAGAAAAACAAAGACAAAAAAAGAATCACCGAAGCATAACGTGACATGATACGACACGTGGTATGAGTATACCGATTACGTAAAAGGTCCTAAGTGTCAGATCGCGGCTGATAGAGAAACACATCAATGGCAGGAGTATAGGATAGATGGGGTGAGTAGATGCTTGAGAGAGAGGAGGGGGAGCAGAAATGGAAGGGTGGATAGAGGAGGGTGGCGTGAGTGCGAAGGGAAATAAACGGTGGAAACATATATATATCGAATCAGTCAATAAATGAAAGATAATCGTTATGAAGAGACTGATAGCTGTGAATCTTCTGAATGAAGTGTTTGTTTCACTTGGGATCGGGTTTCGCCCTCTAAAAGGGTAACGTGTCACGCGAAGGTTAACGAAATTGTGTTTCTATATACAACAAAACAAAACAAAGAATATAAGTTACAACTTGGAGGATACACATCGGTAGTTATTCAAAAGACACGGACTTTTAATTTCGCTGAAGCATTTGCTGTTTGGTATCAAAATTTTCGCCGCACCAACTGCAGCCTGGTCACTGACGCAGTTCCACTGCATCAGGTTTGTGGTAGCGTTATTAGTCAGAATTTATAGGTTTCGGGGTTACGAAACCTATATATGCTGACCAAGCAACCTTTTTTCATCTAT
>NW_021823645.1:0-5000 GCF_006345805.1 Octopus sinensis | reverse complement strand
ATGTATTGTAACCAATCAAGTCACCATTTTAAAATTTTCATTCAGTCCGGCAATCTAGTCATTCTACCCGACTGCTTTCCGATATATTGACAGCCGGATGGAATAGGAACCCGACCACCCATTGAGGCTGAAAAGAACCCCCCACCCCCCCCCCCCAAAAACGAAACCTTAAATAGCCACTCCTCACCCCAACAAAAACCAAATATAAAGTCAGGATAACACAGATTCAGACACATGTCCCTTGAAAAATAAAAATAAAATAAAATAAAAACGCGGCCACAAATAAATAACCCTCAAAACTTGGAACGTTGGGTGGGGAGCGCCAAGACAAGAAGACGGGCAGAATGAAAAGTCTATCACTTGGAAGTTCTAATCGCGTGGAATCAAATGAACAGCGATTAGAATTAATTAGGATAATAATAATAATAATAATAATAATAGCTGTTGTAGTAGTAGTAGTAGTAGTAGTAGTAGTAGTAGTAGTAGTAGTAGTAGTAGTAACAGTTGTAGAGTAGTAGAATAAAAAGTCTGGTCAAATTACTTAAGAATTTGGGCAAGACCAAAGAATTAATGGCGTCTGAGTGCAAGAATTACTGAGTGCAAGAACGCAGCTACTACTGACACCTGCCAACAGTATATACCTACATATGTGCATACATATATATATAATATATATATATATATACATACTCTCTCTCTCTCACACACACATAATATATATGTGTGTATATGTGTGTTTATGGGAAAATGTATTATCACGTGATTAAATCTTTAATTTCTATCTTATTGAAGTCCCGTTTTTAGTTTGTTATTTTCTTTATTGTTTTATTTCATTTTTTTATTTTGTTTCTTGGTGTGTGGGTGTGCGGGTTTATGTACTATCAAATATCTCTTAAATGGAACACGGAAGTGTTTATATATATGTGTGTGTGTCTCTGTTTGCGCGCGCATACACACACACACACACACACATATATGTATATATACATGTATATATATGTATATATATATTATGTATATATTTGTATGCATATATATATGTGTGTATATGTGTATGTGTGAGTGTGTGCGTGTGTGTGCAAGCGTGTGTGTGTGTGTGTGCATATAATTAAACAGGAAAGAAACTTTATCCCTTCCAATTTACGTGTGGGAGTATTTGTGTATCAATATATATATATATATATATATATCATATATATATATATATATATATATATATATATTTATATACACATCCAAACATACATGAAACAGCTTTTCTCTCAGACATTTTATATTGAATATCCTACTGTTTTATCTTTTTAACCAATTTTTTTTTATACTTTCGTGCGAGTTTCTCACGTTTTTTTTGCATGTGTAAAGTTCCTTAATCTATCATCAACGTTTCTAAATTTTCACAGTCTCATCTTCAGCATGAAGTAATGTGGTTTATTTGCCTCTTTATAATAGTCAGGGCCGATGTTGTTTCTGACGAAGTCATCGCCGGAATGTGAATATATACTTGATACATATACATACATAAATATTTATGCGCACGCGCATGTGTGTGACATTTCTTTTTCTTATATATATATATATATAAGTTTAACAATTAAGGATAATCTCTTAATAAGGGATCTTAACAAGAAATTATCGGGTAGCTAGCGTGAAACCTCATAAAAGAAAAGAATCCGAAAATACTTTTTTTCTTTTGAACAAATTAATTATATCTATATTGTATAGAGGGCATTATTACACATAAATGCCTCACTAGGAGGGACAAAGTCATTACTACCAAAAATTATACTAATCATACCCAAATGCAGTTTTTCAAAGCAAGACATTTAAATGAATTATGTTCTGTATACAGAACATAATTCATTTTTAAATGTCTTGCTTTGAAAAACTGCATTTGGGTATGATTAGTATAATTTTTTGGTAGTAATGACTTTGTCCCTCCTAGTGTGAGGCATTTATGTGTAATAATGCCCTCTATACAATATATATATATATATATATATATATATATATATATAGATATATATATACAAAATGGGACAAGAACGCAACATTCAAATAGACGATACAAAAAACACGGACGGGTCATTCGAAGCCTCTAATCTTCAGTCAAGAACCGGATCATCCTCGCAATTTCGGCTGATTAATCTTGAGATTGCTCCAATCGGGCCAGCCCCAAGGAAAAACTAAGCTACGAGCATTAGATTTCTTGAGAAACGGATCGAATGTATACGAAACAAGGACAGAAAAACGGACGATGTTACACGAATATAAATACAAAAAAAAATAATAATAATACGAATATAAATACAAACAATATATATACATATACATACACACACACATATATATATATATACACATATAGATATATACATACATATAATTTCATAATAAAAAACACAACTTTTGCAGAACACAACTAACCAGGGATTTTTTTAGTATAACATTATTTTTAATTTTTGAGATCGAGTGCTATTCTATTTGTGAAAGCTTTATCGCATAACATGCATACGTATTGTTTGTTGTGTGTGTGTGTGTTTATGTGTGTGTGAGTGTAATATTTAATTTAGCACTGTCTTGTGTGTGTGATATTTATGTGTGTGTGTGTGTAATATTTATTTGGCGCTGTCTTGTGGTTTGGCGACAGCAAGTTTCCTGAAATCTTTCTTAACATTCTTGCAGAATACAGGATTTCATTTTTTCTCAGGGCATCAATGTCAGTCTCAACTTTTCAGCCTCTTTTGGTAGGATTTTGGGTATTGCACTAAGTGCACCAATTACCACGAAAATAATTCTCGTCTTAAACTTTCACAGTGTTTTAATCTCTCTGGTTAGATCTTGAAATTTCTCAATAGATCAAAAAATTCTTTAGCATCCACCCAATTACCATGTTGTATTGCAAAGTCTATGATCTTAAGCTGTTTCTTTCTTTTCTCCACCATAATTATATCTAGTTTATTTTGCTTCGATAGTGTGGCCTGTCTTTATAAGGATGTCCCATAAAACCCTGTAATTCTTGTTCTCGATCAATACATATAATTTTCTTATTACTTTGATTCCACATACTAGGTTTACATCCTGACGCGCTCCTTTACCTACACAAGCATGGCTGTGCTTATACTCTTTTTGTGCTAGCTTACTGCATTTACTCAAGTGCCGGTTAATGCTTTCGTTAACTTACTCACAAATTCTGTATTGTCTATTGAACTGAGTTTTATCATTCAGTCTTTGCCTTTATCAAATTCGTTGCTTGTTCCTGAGCGACTATAATTAGCGATTAGTTTTCACGTTCTGTGTTTCCGTCCAGGGTTCTTTATTTTAAACATACTGTGTTTGCTGTATGAATTGGTTATGTAAATCTTCTTTCCATTTACTAAGTTCTACTCGTTCTTCCTTCTGCTCTTGAATTCTCTTACTGTTTCAATAACTTTCTGGGCATCTTTAGCCACCGACTGCGCACAATATAATTGCCTCAACTCCAAAATCGCAATACTAACACAGACTTCTACGTTTAGCAACTCTCTGCCCGCTTCCTTCTTTGGTAGGTAGAGACTGCCGATATTACTTTCAGGATGGTGCACGTAAGACATTGTAAATAGATTCCAAGTTCTCGGGTATATGACGTAGTGGTTAAGAGCGCGGGCTACTAACCCAAGATCCCGAGTTCGATTCCAGGCAGTGACCGGAATAATAATAACAACAACAACAACAACAACAATAATGCTTAGGGGTACTTAGTCTGTCGCTACGTTCTGAGTTCAAGTTCCGCTGAGGCCGACTTTGCCTTTCAACCTTTAATGGTCCATAAATTAAGTACCAGTTGCGTATTAGGGTCGAAGTAATCGACTAGTCCCCTCTCTCCAAATCTCAGGCCTTGTACCTATAGTAGAAAGGTATTATTGTTGTTGTTGATGTTGTGGTCGTCGTCGTCTTCATCACCATTGTTATTATTATTATTCGAAACATTCGACTTGCGTCTACGTATGATTGTTTAGTGTTGTTGTTGTTGTTGTTATGGTTGTTGTTGCTGATATAGCTGTTTCTCTTGTTATTGTTGTTGTTGGTGTTGATGTTGTTGTTGTAGTTGTTGTTTTACACATAGCTGCACATATGTGTTAATTCGATTCCTCCTAAATCCCACAGCCATCACCATCACTCCCTCCACCACCACCACCACCACCACCACCACCACCACCAATTATCTGACTTCACCATTAAACCGCCCCCACCACCACCACCACCATCTCCCTTCCCGAACTCCTTCCACAGAAATTCATTTTCCTTGCCTTTTGACTTACAAGAATGCAAGAATGTTAAGTTTAGCGTCGACTTAACTTAGAGAAACAAAACCCACTGAGGTGTTTGGAGGGGAGAACAATGAGCAAACACTGGAAATAAGGGATTCCAAGAATATATATACATATAGAACTATGCATATATATATATTAAAATTATATTACATACACACACACACATATATATATAATATATATATATATATATTATATATATATAATATATGGGCGCAGGAGTGGCTGTGTGGTAAGTAGCTTGCTTACCAAACACATGGTTCCGGGTTCAGTCCCACTGCGTGGCACCATGGGCAAGTGCCTTCTACTATAGCCTCGGGCCGACCAAAGCTTTGTGAGTGAAAGAAGCCTGTCGTATATATTTATATGTGTATGTGTGTCTCTATGTTTGTGTGTCTGTGCTTGTCCCTCCAACATCGATGCTGGCGTGTTTACGTCCCCGTAACTTTGCGGTTCAGCCGAAGAGTCCAATAGAATAAGTCCTGGGGTCGATTTACTCGACTAAAGGCGGTGCTCCGGCATGGCCGCAGTGAAATGACTGAAACAAGTAAAAGAATAAAAGAATATGTTATATATTATTTATATGTTAAATGTTTATACGGGTTATATATGTACACATACAAGAATGTTTATGCATATGTATCTCTCTAACTATATGCCCATATATAATATATATGTGTGTGTATATAC
>NW_021823644.1:17500-22210 GCF_006345805.1 Octopus sinensis | reverse complement strand
TGTGTACAGTGTGTGTGCATGTATGTATGTATGTATGTATGTATTACTATCATCATTGTCGGTTGTTTACACTGTTGTGTACGTCTTGTGAAATAAAATATGACGTCGTGTTGTCTATAGCTTCAATGTTTTGTATATTACGCATGCGTGTGTTTGTGTGCGTAGCATCGAGTTATCGAATACACATTAAAATAAAAACAGCCTTCTGTAGAGGAAGTATTTTGCGCTACCTGACGATTAATATAATGTTTTGAGGTATATTACCATGGGTTTCACTTGGTTAGCAATACCAGGATGTGTATGGGTGTATATGAGACAATAACATACACAGAGGCAAGAACAATAGATTTAAAGAGAGGTCGATAAATAGTTAGTAGGAAACAATGATTGGAAAATAATGGAGGATCAGGTAAGTCGTCGGAATTAGGAGAAAGATCTGGTGTGTGAATGAGAAAAACGAGACCCCGTTGGTGATATTTATTTTTGCATCCGCACATGGGTAGGCGCGTTTGTGAATGTATGTGAATATATATATATGTGTGTGTGTGTGTGTGTGTGTGTGTGTGTGTACGTATGCATGTATGTATGTACATACGTGTATATGGGTGTGTATGTATACATATATATATATAGAGAGAGAGAGAGACAACAGACAGCCAGACAGACAGATAATGGTTCAAATAAACGGATAAAACCTTTGATTTTAGTACACAATATATATATATATATATATATATATATATATAGAGAGAGAGAGAGAGAGAGAGAGATAGATAGATAGATAATAGATAGATAGATAGATAGATAGATAGTAGATAGATAGATAGATAGATAGATAGATAGATAGATAGATAGATAGATAGATAAAGATAGATAGATAGATAGATAGATATTTCACAGATGAAATAAAAATCCAAGGTTGTGAAAGATTTCAGAACATTTATAAATATGTCTTACAGTTGTTTCTGGGATATTGCTTTACCATTTTCTCACACCTTCTCCGATGAAGGGATATATAAAATATCCCGGAAACAGGTGTAAGACCTTCTATTTATAAATTATAAATTTTCTGAAATCTTTCACCGCCTGGGATTTTTTATCTCAGTCAGTTAATTTTTTTATATATACACATGCTGATATATTAACCTTCGTTGGACCTGGAGCTTAACTATAGTCTTCTTGACACTTTTACCTCTCATAACACACACACACACACACACATATATATATATCTATATATATATATATATATATATATATATATAGATAGATAGATAGATAGATATACACACACATATATACACATGTATACAGGTTAAAAACAGTAGGCATGCTAATCTGTTGACTCTCTCTTTCTATTTCCCCCCTCTCTCTCTCTCGCTATATATATATATATATATATAGGAAAAAAGCCAACAAGAATGGATCAATATATCGGTACAATTGTTTCGTACGAGGACATCTTTAATAAAGATGTCCTCGTACGAAACAATTGTACCGATATATTGATCCATTCGTGTTGCTTTTTTTCCTATTTGTAATCACCCCCACTTTGTCGTATGGTTAACACCATATTGATTTCCGGTGCATCCTAGTTAAGTACCATATTCATGTGAATTCATTAGAACTCACTTGAATCTCAATTGCTTAAACCGTATATATATATATTATATATTATATATATAATATATATATATATATATATATCATATATTATATAGTATTATATATATACACTTACACTGTATATACATATTTATACATATATTCAATACATATTCAACGCATTTATTTCACTGAAAGGCCTTAAGATTTGGGTTTTCGAACTGGAAAATTCCTTTTACAGAAGTTAGCAAAAAGAAACCCTATATTTCAGTGCTAGGATTCAATGTGTCGCTTATCAAAGTTCCATTGTAACCAGCACTATGAATCCTAGTTTTTTTCAACCATGGCCCCGAAATGGTCTGAATTCTTTGAATGTGTTCTTGACGCCAAGTTCTGGTTGTAGCATATATATATTCGTCTTTCTCCAACTTTCTCTTATCGTTTTATATCTCTGTCTACAAATTACAACCTCTCCACGTTTCAAGTTATACTTGAAAGGCATCTTCAGGACAGTTGCTCTTTGTATAATTTAAATATCGGCATCATCTTTTGCATTCCCACTTGTTGATAACCAGTGGATCTCTCAGCCTGTCCTTACGTACGTTTCAGAATTTGCATGAACATCTTGGGAGTTGCTTCGTGTATTGCATAACGTGAAAAAGTATATTAAAAAGTAAATAAAGACTTCTGACGAAACATTTGTAACGTCAGTCGCAAATCCATACGCTCGTTATATGTTATTTTACATCATTCTCCATATTTAATTCGTTGTTGAATACTCTACGTACTATTGAAATTGCAACCGCAATGTCTAAACATCATTGACGCTTCCTTCGCTGATAAATTATTAGTTCACTGTCTGCTCTACGGGACTCTCTCTTACCAATTAGAGCGTGATTCACGTTCATATGGCTTAATTCTTTACGGATCCTTATTACTGTAACACACACAAATACACTCACACCTATAAATCGTAGATTCTCTCGTCGTTAGATGAAGTATGAGTGTTCGGCAATTTCTTGCCGAACAAACACACAGACGAATTTGTTTACGATGATCAAATGTTTGTGTACGCATAAACTCACTCCTTCCATCGAATCGATATTACATGTATAGGTGCACTGTGTGCCACATGTCAGATGACAAACCCATTGCTGAGCGATGTGAAATGAAGTGCTTTGCTCAAGAACACAACGCAACCCCCGGTCTGGGAATCGAACCCGCGATCTCGCAATCGTGGATGCAACACCATAACCACTAAACGATGCACCTTTATATAAATTGAGAGAGAGAGAGAGAGAGAGAGATAGATAGATAGATAGTTAAAGATAGATAGATAGATAGATAGATAGATAGATAGATAGATAGATAGATAGATAAAGATAGATAGATGGATAGATAGAGACATACATATATACATACATAAATACAAACATGCATGCCTTCGCACATAAATGCATACATACGTACATAAATGCATACATACATACATGCATGCATGCATACATACATACATACATATATACATACATACATAGACTGTCAGAAAGATAGAAGATAAATAGATGGATAACCAGATAGAGTGTCAGACACATAGATAGACTAATAGCTAGCTAGATAAATTGACAGAGAGACAGACAGATAGACAGACAGACAGACAGACAGACAGATGCACAAATATACTTAAACATATACAAGGAAACCTAAATTTTTTAAAGTATAGACTCGATGCTTTAAATGTTTGCTTGCGCGTCCATACATGTATTTATAATTATCTGTGTGTGTGTAGGAACAACACAATAAGAATGATAAAAGAAAGAAGAAATCCATATGGAAGGAACAGAAAAGAGCTTGCGACAGATAGTGCATGAGAGTGAGTGAACCCCTGGGTGTGGGTGTGTGGGTGAGGGAGAGAGAGAAAGGGAGAGAAAGAGGAAGGGGTATAAAAAGAAAGGGAAACACGAAAAAAGATGGAAGAGAATTAGAGATATACATCACGTGCTAATAGAAACAAAAATGGTAGGTGTCAGACGATAGATATATTTACAATCAATGTCGTCCATCATTTTGAGCAAGACATTGCAACAAGCAGACGATAGACAGACAAACAATGTCTATTGTGATTAGAAACACTCATTCGCACATTTTAACGGCTTTATTTCGTTATAGGTGCGCGTTTGTTTCTTTGCTTGTTCGTCTTGGCGTGCGCGTATGAATTTATCTGTTTGTCATTGAAGAAAGAATTGGCAAGATCTTCGAGGAGCAAATTCTTAAAGCCGTGTACAAAATATCTTCTCTTTATACTTGAGAATTATCTATCGCAATATACAGGCAACACACACACAGATGTGTGTGTGTGCGCGTGTCCGTATGTATACTTACATGTGTATATATACCTATATTTAACTTTATATGTAAATATACCATAATGCAAGTACTGTAAAGTATACCAAAATATATTTTACATCTAGCAAACATTATCTGATTTAGAACTCAATACTCTGGTTAGAGGGGACAAATGCGTTAATTATATCAAATGTTGATATCTTACTCTAAATCTCGGTTCGCCATGGGACTAGACACTATAGCAGATCACCATGGGGCAAAACTCAGATCTTATTGTCAATTTTCATACACACACAAACATATTATATACGTTTATATACTTATATACATGTATGTATATATATATATATACACCATGACCGATCAGGCTATCAGATGTTGCTACACATCGCTGGTCACAATGCACTTCGCATTGTTTTAGCCTTCAGATGACGCCACCCCGCTGGATAAGCGAGCAGGCCAAAAGAAGAAAGAGTGAGAGAAAGTTGTGGCGAAAGAGTACAGCAGGGATCGCCACACCCCCTGTCGGAGCCTCGTGGAAATATTTAGGTGTTTTCGTTCATTAAACGCTCACAACACCCGGTCTGGGAATCGAAACCGCGATCCTACGGCCGCGAGTCCACAGCCCTAACCACTGGGCCATTGCGTCTCCTCATATATATAGATGTAGGACAAGATACTGTGATAGCCTGGGCTTCAGAGGTCCACAGCTCTTCAATATCCTCCCGAAGGACCTGAGAGACCTGCACCAAATGTCAA
>NW_021823644.1:0-12500 GCF_006345805.1 Octopus sinensis | reverse complement strand
TGGTTCAGTCTTACTGCGTGGCATCGTAGCCTAAAGCCTTCTGCTATAGCTCCGGGTTGACCAAAGCCTAATGAGTGGACTTGGTTGACAGAAACTGAAAGAAGCCTATCTTATATCTGTATATGCATGTATGTATTTGCTTGTATTTGCATGTATTTGTCTTTGTGTACGCGTTCGTCCACTACCAGCGCTTGACAACCGGTGGTGGTTTGTTTCTGTCTCCGTAACTTAGCGGTTCCGTAAAAGAAAACAACAGAATAAATATTAGGCGTTTAGTTTTTTGTTTTTTTTTAATCTATTGGCCTCGATTTGTTCGACTAAACCCTTCAACAAAGTATCCCAGCATGGCCACAGTCCACCGACAGAAACAAGTAAAAGATAAATAAAAAAAATCATACATACATTCATACATACGTACGTATGTTTGTGTATGCATATACATATATATATAATATTGTGCCTGGGAAAAAGAAATATATTATAGTACACACAAACACACAAACACACACACACACACATACACACACACACATATATATACATTTATATGAAATAAGTATGTCGTATATATACATGTGTGTGTGTGCTTTTGTACTTGCCCCCCGCCTCAACTGCTTGACAACCAGTGTTCGTGTGTTTACGTCCACGTAACTTAGCTCTTTGACAAAGTGTACGATAGAATATGTACCAGGCTAAAATAAAAATATAACTACAGGGAACAATTCGTTCGACTAAAATTGTTCGAGGTGCTGCTCCAGCATGACCGCAGTCTATTGAATGAAATAAGAAAGAGTGAAAGTACATACACATGTTATGAGTTCAGTTTTTTCTGTTTCGCATTGAAAATCCGGAATATTTTTATACGAGCAACCCCACTTCTCCGTCCAATGGACGTTGCTGAATCATTTCTGCTGAATAAAAAGCAATCAGAGTTTTCCTTTCATTAAAAAATAATTAAGCATGCTTTTATTTCAATAAAATTTTTGGTTTTGTTAAACGAAGTTAAGTAAAAAAAAAAGAAATTCTTGAGAAACCAAATAGTCTTTCTTTCCTTCATGCCAAGTTTGAAGAAAATATCTCTTTTGCATCTTACTTTTTTGGTCTCTTAAATATACTGCATTTTGTGGCATTATTTCAAGCCAGCCGGCTTTTTTGCGCAAACTGCACGTGCATTTTTCTCGCGTACGCGTAGTATCGATCGCAACAGCTGATGTACTTGCGCGTACAAATGCACGTTCCCACGGCTTTATCGATCGCATTCTCACCTGGAATCGATTTTTGTAAATTTTTCAAGACTTATACACGCCCTGATACCGTCGGTGTCTACATATCAAATTTGAGCGCAATCAGATGGAGAATGCCCGAGATCCTAGAAGACACACAGACAGACAGAACGGATTTTATATAATAGATGAATATGTGGAGGCGCGTAATTTAGTGGTTAAGGTGTTGCACTCATGATTGTAAGAATATGGTTTCGATTCTTGAACCGAGTGATACCTTGTGTTATTGAGCAAAACACTGCATTTTATGTTGCTTCAATTCACTCAGTTGGCTAAAAGGAGAAATCTCTGCAACGGACAAGCGTCCCATTCAGTGGGAGGAATATGTATGCCACAGAATACGGGAAACCGGCACTGATTACCTATGGCTTGGGAAGGACCCTTGAAATATATAAGGCAAAAGGATCCATCTTAGCACAGAAGCTCACAAATCTCTCCCAGGCCATATGGCTGCAGGAGCTCAATGATGCTTCTATTGTCCATCATTATAAGAGAAATGGAAACCAGACAATCCTGTGACAGCCACCGAGGATTTTTCCTCCTTGCTATCACTGCTTAAGGAGGGCTCATCAGAGTCCTCCATAACCGCCCTCTCTCAGCACATGGAAGACGGGCATCTGCCAGAGAGTCGAAATGGATTAAGAGAGAGCCGTGAGACAGACGACATGGTCTTTACGGCAAGCCAGCTTGAGGAGACGTTTCGGGAACTGAACAGGGATCTATATTCGACGTTTCTAGATTTAACCATGTCCGCTGACATCGACAGTCGTGAGGGCATTTGGAAGATCATGAGAAGTTCGGTTGCCCAAACAAATTCATTAGCATGATGTGTTAGATTCAGGACGGCATATTCGCTCGAGTACTCGACTGTAGATATTCTTCCGACGCATTCCCAGTCACTAACGGTGTCAAGCAGGGTTATGTACTCGCACCTACGTTTTTTTTTTAGCAGGATGATCTCAGCTATAGAGTCGGATGACTTCTGCAACATCGATAAAACCAGCGTTGATATCAAATTCAAGACTGATGGCAGAATCTTCAATCTGCGGAGACCACAGACCAGGATCAAGATGAAATAGGTCTCAGTGCAAAACCTCCTGATCGCGGACGACTGCGCACTCAACCCCACCATAGAAATTCACATGCAGCAGAGCATAAACTGCACTTCCATTGCCTGCAAAAGCTTTGACCTCACAAACATCACTCAGAAGACAGAGGTCCACCAACCTTCCCTGCAGAAGCCGTGTGTGGAACCAACTATCTCTGCCGAAAGGGAAACCCTGAAGGTTGTTGATAATTTCACATACTTCGGCAGCACACTTACCAGATCTGTGAAGATAGACGATGAAGTCGACACACACATCGCGAAGACAAGCTCAGTGTTTGGGCATCTATGCTTATCAGTGTGGGAGAGGAGACGCATTAGACTGACCACCAAGCTGAAGGTGTACTGCCTACGCTACTGTATGCCTGCGAGGCTTGGATAGTTTACGAACGCCACGCCAAACAGCTAAACTGATTCCATATAAACTGTCTGAGAATGCAGTTAAAAATTATCTGATAAGACAACGTCCCAAACACGGAGGTTCACTCTTGAGCTGATCTGCCAAGCAATTACACAATACTAAAAAGAGTAGTTGGAAAGGCTACCTTGTTCGAATGCCTGACTTGCGACTTCCAATAGAGTGTTTTACAGCGAATTGACGAGAAACTTGCACACCACACAAGGTGCACAGATAAAGCGCTTCAAGGGCACCGAACACCTCAATGAAGAGTATTGAGATCAACCTCGACACCTGAGAAATTCAAGCATAAGACCGACTTACCCAGTGAAGCTACACCAATGGAAGTGCCACCTTCTGCGAAATAAACAAGATTACAGAGAAAATGTGAACTGCGCAAACCATAGACAACTCCTTACTCTCTATCGCAGCAGACCACTAGTGGCCGAACTGCGACAGAGCCTTCCGAACATGCATCGGACAGATCGGCCATAGCCGAACATTCTGTGACACATCTCTCAGGTGATCTCTTTGGTCATCGTCGAAAATGACGAACAAACTAACAATAATAATATATAAGTGTTTGTATATGCATGTAAAAGTATATGTATCTATGAATGGATATCTATGACAGTGTATGTATGTATGTATGTATGTATGTATGTATGTATATATGTATGTATATATGTATGTATGTATATATTTATGTATGTATGCATATGTATGTATGTATGTATGTATGTATGTATGTATGTATGTATGTATGTATGTATGTATGTATGTATGTATGTATGTATGTATGTATGTATGTATGTATGTATGTATGTACGCATGTAAGTAGGTTCGAATGGAGGTATTCAATAATTGCATTCTGCCTTTAGTGTAAGATTCACGAACATTTTCCGATTTTCACGGCCATGCTTATACTAAAATACTGCTGGGTTATAACTATTTCAACGCTTATAACACAAATAAAGTCACGCGTAAAGGTCGATAATTCATATCTGTAAACAGACATTTATTATCGTTAATGGGAGATAACTATATTCAACATGATTGTGAAGTTTGTAGCTGAGCTTAAATCTTTGATTTTCCCATATTAGATTACTGGCTACGATTTACGTCACATAGACCGTATAAGAACATTTCTTTAAGGAGAATGAACAGAAAAGAAATAAACTTTTCTTCTGCTTCCAATTCATATTTAGTTACAATTGAAGGTTAAGAAAAGAAATGAAATGCGTCACAAGTAGCCGAAGTTTAGCTTAAATTTAAGTTTAAATTTATATTTCTTGCCACACAATGCGTCGGCTTTTGGGTTAGTCAGCTTGCATTTCGAAAACCATTCATATAAAAATACGTTTGAATATTTTTACCTTGTAGATTTTGTAAACAAGCATAATGAGGTGTTGTCTCAACTGTTGTAACTTGGTAACATTATATTCTCGTTTCTCACTTGCATTTATTTGAAAGTAGCATATGTGAATATTGTTCGGCTTGGCTTTACAACAATATTCCATTTCATCAAGAAATCTCTTTTTACTCTGTCTTGTAAGAAGCAAATATATTTCGAAATATACATGATATTTAATTCTGAACCAGAATGAATGCGTGTGCAGTGAATACTTTGTTTTAAGCGTATTTTCTGTTGAATAGATGTATTTTTTATGGTATGGTCTGTTGATATTTTTTTAATATTCTTTCATTGACAATATCACTAATCATGCCACTGCAATCGTATTTGGATTGGTTATTTGTGCTGTGTTTTTAGATTAGTTATAGCTGGTTTTACAATATTTTCATTGAAGATCGTTTTATATCTGTGTGAAACAGAGAACTGTTTAGGGTAAGGAGAGTCCTAGCAATGTATATATGGTTGCATTTAATGTCTTAGGACCTCAAATTCTTGAGAAGTGGTAAGGGCAACGTTGAAACAGGCTGTAGATCTTGGGCATTTTTAGATCTAATGGAGCCCTTCCTTTTCCATATCTGACAAGAAAGAAGGGCAGGGGAAGAAAAGAGAGGCAAAAAAATAATCACTCCAAGTAAAACTCTGGTACCTGAAAAGATGCAAGATATGCCTCACCTCATTGGTATTTGAACTCAACGCGTAGAATAACTACCACAAGGAAATTTATCCGACACTAACTATTTGACCAATTCGCTGCATTATTTATACTGCGTGGTGGGTTAAACCAGACACTTTCTCTGCTCCTTTTTTAACATGTATTCTTACTTATTGTGAGGTAATTTGTGTTTTGCAACCACTTCTGTCTTCTGCAATATTATAGTGTGATGTATCATTGATAATAGATGTTTTTGTATTCGTTAACTTATTACATTTGCGTCCACTAAAGACGTCTATAATGTAGTATGCAATTGTAGGTATGGCGTTGAAATTGTGAGTGTGCATAGAGTTCCTTTGTAGAAATTAAGTTAAGTGTAACGGCGGAAGATATGAGACAACATATACTCATCTTTATAAAACCTGTGTGTACACGTACGTACATACATACATTCATACATACACACACACACACACACACATATATATATACATATATATATATGCATACATACACATATGTGTACGTCTGTCTTGTGTTCGTCTATGTATAAGTATGTGCATATATATGTGTGTATGTGTGTATGTGTGTGTATGTATATGTGTGTATGCGTGTATACATGTGCGTGTATGTGTCTGTGTGTATGTATGTGCCTCTGTTTTGCTTTAATAGCATAAGTATCATTAGTATCATAATAATGTTCATGACCGTTAACATGAATAGTGCCACCATTATCGCCATTACCTTCACGAATAAAAGTCAGCAAATTTGTATAATAAGTAAGCTATCATTGTGTGCGAATACGTGCGTATGTATGTGTGCGTGTATGTGTGTGTGTGTGTGTGTGTCTGTCTGTCTTTCTCTCTGTCTCTCTGTCAGTTTTCCCAGTCTGTCGTTCTCTTTCTCGCGTTTACACTTACATACACACATGCATGCATGTGTACTATATACATCAATGCACATATACACACATCTTCACGTATAAAAAATATATATACATACATATATATACATACATACAAACATATATATATATATACTACTTGCGTGTGTGTACATACACAGAAACAGATACACACACACATACACACGCGCACATAAAGAAATACGCACACACTGACACACACGCACTTCTCTTGTTTTGCTCATGTTTTTAGCCTCATTGTCCACCACTATCGCTGTCCACCACATTAGGTTGGTAATTTAGCATGACCGGAAACAAACCAACTACACGGAATTTCACGGTCCGAATCCTAATCGCTAAAGTGACCATATCCTAAAGTAGACGAAATTACTCAGTCCTGGGTCATTGTAATGCTTTAGTAATGGTCGCTTAGCCATTACAACCGGAAGTGATGAGTCAGTAGCTGTGATACTACCGCCGTTATAATGAGTTTATCTTCCTTTACTCCGAGACATCGTAAAACATTGAGGATAACTAGTGTAGTGTCGTGGGGCCGTACAGTGTCATGCGATATGCTAGAAATAGCAGCCAAATATTTGTCAAATCAAACTGGATAAGGCATTTTTAAAAAATCAATTAGTGTCATAATGTACTCCATTGAATAATGTACTCCAAGATAGATCGTGTTTGAACACAATGCAGTATGGTCATGGTCGGGATGGCTGTGATTATAGTTCTGTTCTGTTTGCTCTGTCAGTGTTGACCAGTAATTAACAACGGCAACAACCGTACTAAGAATCACAGAATAATAGCAGCATCGACATAAACGCAAAAATGCGAACCAGTGAGGGATTATCCACGTAGACGTTGTACCTGCTAGAAATAGCAGTCACATAACTCATATAACTGATTCTAAACCTTAGAAAAAGTAATGACACAATGGCACATAATGGTCTTAGGTACAGATATCAATCGCTTTATGGACGCATTAAATTCCCTAAAATATAAAAATATTAATGTAACATGGAATTCCGTAAACGCGAAACTTTGTTCCCATTGACCTGTGCATGGAAGTCAACGAATGTTATAGCTTCCTACTATGGAATTTCCTGTTACAGAAAAATCCCAATGCTTCTGTAATGCGACGTATGCCTGTTTCCTTATAAGGTGTGATTATCCAGGCTGGAATGCTTTTGGCTCGAAATTTCGTGGATCATGATTGACCTGGGGCTACACAACAACAATATGGTCAGGTTTGCAATATGCTCGACCATAGATCTTCTTGATTAAGCCTGAACTAAGATTAAACAGTGGAGGCACATGGCCTAGTGGTTAGAGCAGCGAACTCGCGGTCGAGGTATCGCGGGTTCGAATCTCAGACCGGGCGATGTGTGTGTTTATGAGTGAAACACCTAAGCTCCACGCGGCTCCGGCAGAAGATAATAGAGAACTTCTGCTGACTTTTTCGACACAACATTCTCTCATTCTTTCCTCCTGCATCTTACAGCTCACCTGCGACGGGCCGACGTCCCGTCCAGGTGGGGAACCTATTCGCCAAGGAAACCGGGAAATCGCCCCTGATGACCTAGGCGTGGCTCGAGAATGAACAAACAAGCAAGATTAAGCAACAACAACAACAACAATTTACGACAGCCTTGTCAATTTGGTGGAATTATAAAATCATTGAAATTGACCACAGAAAAATGCTAAAAGTTGGGGTTTCTGGCGGGATTTGAACGTAAAACGTAACAAAACGTAATGACTTACGGAAATGTATGTTATTATTTATTTATTTTTTTAATCTTATCTCTGCCATTTCAGGGTTTTAATGTCGAAAACCTTCACTTACTAGATGTAGCAGCTAAATCTTCATATAGCACTGCAAAATATTCTAAAAAAAAAAAAGACAGAAATAGACAAGATACTGCTGTTTTGAAGCATAATGCCGCCTTGAAAAAAGATTACGACGGGGTGCTGAAAAGTTCTTGGCCTTAATGGTATTGCGCAAAACTTGATTAGAGGCTCAACCCTCCAAGTTCTTTAACAGAGCTTAGAAAATCTTAAGGGCCGCTTAAATAAGTGTGTGAATTTGAGAGGAGTATATGTTGAATGAAATCATAACTGATCGTCCTGTACGTTCTTTTACCTAAAGTCAGTAATTTTAAAGCAACCTCTCGTACATCATTGATTCTTAACCTGGAGTAAAATTTAACCCTTTGAAAGTAAAAAAAAAAAAATACAAAAAAAGTAATTAATGTTTTAATTTTGGTCGATATATTCAGCTTAAGTCGACTGATGACGTTGTGAATGAATACGAGAAACTCCTGATTACCCAAGAGGATCACTCAAAGTAGAACTATATACATACACATTTATGTGTGTGTGTAAGTGTGTAAGTGTGTAAGTGTGTGAGTGTGTGTGTATGACTGAGTGTATGTGTGTGTGAGTGTGTGCACACATTCTGATAAGTAATCCTTTGTACTAAAGGCACAAGGCCTGATATTTTTGGTGGGAGGGGACTAGTCGATTACATTGATCATAGTGTTTCACTGGTACTTAATTTATCGACCCCGAAAGGATGAAAGGCAAAGTCGACCTCGGCGGAATTTGAACTCAGAACGTAGCGGCAGATGAAATACCTATTTCTTTACTACCCACAAGGGGCTACACACAGAGAGGACAAACAAGGAGAGACAAACGGATTAAGTCGATTATATTGACCCCAGTGCGTTACTGGTACTTAATTTATCGACCCCGAAAGGATAAAAGGCAAAGTCGACCTCGGCGGAATTTGAAATCAGAACTTAGCGGCAGACGAAATATCTATTTCTTTACTACGCACAAGGGGTTAAATACAGAGAGGACAAACAAGGACAGACGAAATACCGCTTAGTGTTTCGTCCGGCGTGCTAACGATTCTGCTAACTCGCCGCCTGACACACTGATAAACATCGATGAAAAGCACATACCAACAAAAGATGAAAACAGAAATAATCATTATGCAACTCTCGCAGTTTTATTACGAAACTTGAGATACAAAAACATCGAAATCAGAATAATCACATTTAAGCTTTCAGTGTTTCTTGAATATTTTCAATTAAAATTTATAGCTTCCATCCATCCTTTTGTTATTAAATTTGTATTGAAATGCATAACTTTTGTTTCAGTAAATTTTGAAACTAGCGAAGAGTTTAGTAAAATAACTTTGTACCTATTGAGTTTGTTCCTTCGAACAAATTAACAAGAAGTTTCTAATTCAAACATTTTCGAATAGGGAGTTTATTTTATTGGATCAAGCCTGATCTCAAGCCGGTTCGCCGTTCAACTGGTCATTGAAACATGTACAATAAAAAAAAAACAAGCACTTTTGTTTTTATTACACAGTTATCATTAATCTTATTTACAGCACTTTTGTGACGCGATTTATTCATCACGGATTTGGGGCAAGCGTCAGGCACTCTGCTATTACCAAATTGTTGGTCGCAGGTTTTTGACTGAAACGAAAGGCTTGCATTTTACTGTTGAGTACAAAGTACGTCACCTTTAGGTAAAACAATAATTGTTTAAAGCGGATGTTCTATATTCTATAATTAATAAAATAATTGTCCATTCTGACGAGTTCACAAGTATGACTACACACACGCGCACACACATACACACACCACACACACACACACACACACACACACACACACACACACACACACACGGACACACACATATATATATATATATATACATACATAGACTCACAAGCACACATATACTTACCATTTGCATTTACCGGTAGGCTGCGATTTGGCTTCGTGGAGAATACCCTCTCAATTCGATGGTTATTTGCACACCTGAGAGTCATAGAGAGGTGAGATAACTCATCTCAGATCCCATTCAGGAGTGATGGACATCGATGTTTCGCTATTTTTGTTGTTTATCAACATCATTCGATTCGGGTACTTGATGTTGATAGGCTACAAAAATAGCTCCCGTATACCAATTGTACCGATAATTACTGTTGTAGTTCTATAAAAATCTCGTTTAACGGCTTCTTCGCGTGTACTTTTTGAACCACCTTAGTGTATAAACCGTCGGGCCATCGAACATTGTATTCAAGAGACATTTGTGAAGACATAGGTCACACCAGCTCCAGCAGTCTCCTAACCTTTCCTCGGTCTTTAAAAACTATGTCCATTCTTCCATACCTCATCATTATTTGGAATATGGAATTTTCCACTTTTATATTTTGAGAAATAGAACCATGTTAATTTCTTCTCCAGGCTAGAAAGCACTGGCTTTTGTAACACACATTTGCCACACTTTTCCCTTGCAGTGGCTCAAATCGAATCACTCTTTTGACGCACAACGATTACCCAGGATGTAAAACTGTTGATTTGCTAGTGGTGGTCCCACGCAAAATATCTCATTAAAAGACTATATATTTTTTTCTGTCGTCAATTCTACAAGTGAAAGTGTTTAAGCTTGTCGTGTATCGATATTTATCAAGCTCATTTATATTTATCATTTCGTTTGAAAATTGTTTGGCTAGATATTAATTTACATTACTAAAAACACCACCATAGCGAGCATATGTTTCTACATCAAATATGTAAATATATAAAACACCTACAAACAAACCTGTTCAACCACAAGGAATCTGTGTACAAAATGGTGAAACCCTATGGCATATTACCAGCCAATGTACGCCACTAACCTAGAAGGAATATAAGAGACGCTACGACAATATCGCAAGGCTCGTCCATTGGACACTTTGCAACAAGTATGGACTTGACAGAGCAAAAAATTGGTACGATCACAAACCTGAAGGCATTGTCGAAAATAGAAATGCAAAGATTCTATGGAATTTTATAATTGAGTACGACCATGAGATTGAGAATAGGAACCCGGACATAGTCTTAATTGAGAAAGAAAACAAACTATGCTGGATCATAGATATAGCATGCCCAGATGACAACAAGGTATGCGGTAAGGCAGAAAGAAAAGTCGAGAGATATGACAGGTACGTGGAACAAATAGGGACTGAATAAGCGTGGAGCACTTGCACAAAACAGCACTGCTTGGAACCGCTCGAATACTCCGGAAGGTGCTCGAAAAATAAGCGGTATTACCTTAGTTCACTTGTAGGGAACAGCTGACACTGCAGTACATTTCCAGCGTTAGAAGCTGTGCAAATCAACCAATCAATCAATAACAACAAAAACAACAACAACAACAACAACAACAACAACAATAATATAATAATAATAATAATAGAAACTTTTTGCTGCATGTAAAATGTAAAGGCCTGAAATTTTGGGAAGTTATAGAGTGAAGTATTACATGGACTCCAGTGCAGGAAAGATAACTACTATTCCTTTAAAAATAAAACAAACGAAATGATACCAACAACAACAACTACTGCAACACCGACTAATAGTTGTACTACTTTACAAGTGGAAGACCAACAAAAATAACAAGAACAACAATGGCGATCATAAAGATTATGCCGATGATGGTGATGATTGTGGTGGCAACGATGACAACGACGACAAGCAAGGCGACTGTGACAATCGAATGATGACGAAGATTGTAATGATGCTGATGCTGATGATGATGATGATGATTCTGATTTCGTCAAGTAAAAATTCTGCACAGCTTTGGGTTATTTCTTATCTCACCGATATCTGTGTGTATGTTTTGTGTGTGTATGTTTTGTGTGTGTATGTTTTGTGTGTGTATGTTTGTGCGTGTGTATGTTTGTGCGTGTGTTGAGTATGTGTTGTGTGTATAAGTGTTGAGTGTGTATGGGCGTGTGCATGTATATATATATGTGTGTGTGTGTGTGTTTGTGTGTGTGTGTATTGATATAATATATATATAGTATATATATACATATATATATATTAATGTATATATAAATACATACATACGTATGTGTATATATTTATATATACAATATATACACACACATACACACACATATATATATGTATATATATATATATATATATATATAATATATATATATATATTATATATATATATATATATATATATATATATATATATATACATACACACAACATACATATCTATATATGTGCACAATATATAAAAATTGTAAGAGAAGGAAAGAGAGGAAGAAAGACAAGGAGAGAGAGAGAGAAAGAGAAAGGTAGGGAGAGAGAGAGCGAAAGAGAGAGAGAACGTGAGTATGAAACAGAAAGATGAGAGAGAGAGAGAGAGAGAGAGAGAGAGAGAGAGAGAGAGAGAGCGAGAGAGAGCGAGAGGGCGAAAGAGGGAGAGAATAAATGACATAGAAAAAGATCTGACAAACTTTACAAACACTTGACAGAAAGGTTTCTGTGGAAACGGCACTTCTCTTAATCTCTGAACATACTTCCATTGAGTAGCTTTCCTTGTTTTCTCAACCCTACATGTTTCTTTATTTTCTTCTTTATTCGTTTAGTTATCTGTTTGTTTATGTTTTGGTGAGTTTGTTTATTTATTTGATTGTTTCAAAATGTCCTCTTTTGTAGCACTTTCCATCCATCTGCTGTCGTCCTCGTTATTCCTGTTCGACAAAGCTACTCTGTTATTCCCAAGTTATGATCCTTTTCTGTTTCTGACAACGTATCTGTAGTAAGGTTGTGAGTAAATGCGTGCACGGTTACGAATGCATCTCTCTATGTATGTATGTATGTATGTATGTATGTATGTATGTATGTATGTATTGTATGTATGTATGTCT
>NW_021823643.1:0-21756 GCF_006345805.1 Octopus sinensis | reverse complement strand
GGCCATGATGAAATTAGATACCTATTTCTTTACTACCCACAAGGGGCTAAACACAGAGAGGACAGACAAACGGATTAAGTCGATTACATCGACCCTAGTATGTAACTGGTACTTAATTTATCGACCCCGAAAGGATGAAAGGCAATTTGAACTCAGAACGTAACGGCAGACGAAATACCTATTTCTTTACTACCCACAAGGGGCTAAACACAGAGAGGACAAACAAGGACAGACAAACGGATTAAGTCGATTACATCGACTCTAGTGCGTAACTGGTACTTAATTTATCGATCCCGAAAGGATGAAAGGCAAAGTCGACCTCGGCGGAATTTGAACTCAGAACGTAGCGGCAGACGAAATACCGCTGAGCATTTCGCCCGGCGTGCTTAACGTTTCTGCCCGCTCGCCGCCCCTTTGACGAAATTAGTTAAGATACCAGTCATATAAACACTGACCGTGTTAGGGTCAGTAAAAAACCGAGGATACACTTCTTAGCGAAAAGAAAATGTTTTCTTATGCCTCAGCAAACCCCCAAAACAGATCAGATTGGAAGGAAAGAAAAGCAAAACAAGCGGAAAAAAGGCGAGGCAGTACTGTTTTTCTCTTAATCTTGTTATATTACTTATACCGGATCAAAGAAACAATGTTCCTTGTTGATAAACTGTTATGATGACAAAACCAAGAAAAGGAATAGAAAATGAGATGGCTTAAGGCAATAAATGCCTTCTGTTGTAAAGTCAGGACCATTCTTATAGATGTATATATATATATATATAGGCGTGTATGAAGAATGCATCTGACGGTGCATAGAATATGATAATCTGTTCAAAGACTGCAACGCTTCGTGCGTATATACCATTAAACCAGTTTCTGGAGAGTTTAGTAGACGAGAGGAAAATCTCTTGTGGATAAGACACTAGTTCTAACCACATTACTGTTCACGATGTTTCTCTGCCTCAATAAAAGAGAGAAAAAAAAAATATATATTAACTTGGTTTCTGTTTACCAGTCGAGTAGACTGAGCCAAGTAGATATATGCTTTGAAGTTAAATGGATCTCGAATCAGATAATGCTATAAATAATGGTATGTAAATATTGGACTGAAAATTCCTTTTGAGCACAAATAGTCAAAGCATGTTTCAACATGATGTTGCTTCGAGACTCACTATTCCTAAAAAGTGATTAAGTCAAATCATTAGTCGAAAGATTGCTCGATTCCTTTAATTAAAGTATCACATATATTTAAAAAAAAAGAAATGTCGACAGTAACTTCGGAGTTTCGGCTCAGTTTTCTTCAACAAACAGTTATGGCAACAGAACTGAAACTTCGGGATCATTGCTAACCATTTCCTTGTTTATATATTTCTATTTGTTTGTCATTAGACTGCGGCCAAGCTGGGGCACAGACTTGAAGAATTTTTGTCGTCGAACGAATCAACTCCAATCTTTTGATTATATATATATATATATATATGTATATATATATATATATATATATATATATATTATATATATATATATATATATACACATACACAGAAAAAAGAGCATCAAAAGTCTATTGATGAATGTGAGGAAATAGATACTAAATATTTCAAATGAAAACCAATCTACTTATATATATATATAAGAAATCAATAACTACATTTCATATTTCTACACGCATACATCATTACAGACAGACTGACAAACAGATAGAAAGACGTCTTTTAAACATGTTTGCTAGGCCCCGCTGTGAAGACATACGATAGTGTGATAGTATATATAATACAGGATAAACAAACTGCTGTAGGTCGATAATGGAATGACAGATGGAGAAATTATTATTATTATTTTTCTCACTGTTTTTCTTGTTAATGAGAGCGATGACAGAAAGGGCCAGGGTACCTGAATGAATAAAATTGTTCGGCATTACTTCATAGCGTTCAACATTCTGAGTTCAAATCCCTAAACGCGGATGTCTTGGCTTTTCGTCCTGCTAACCATATAAGCTCGTGGACGAAATTAGCTTCGAGGGTGCAAACCCTAATCCAAAATTGTTTTACAGCAACGTCGATTTTTTTTTCTGTCTTAATATCAAAACAAACACAGATAATAATGATTCCAAATTTTGTCATAAGGGGCGCAATTCTTTTTTTCTTTTGGGTGGTGGGGATTGATCGATTACATCGAACCCAGTACTCAACTGGTGCTTATTTCATCGACCCCGGTGGAGTTTGAACTCAGAACATAAAAATGGACGAAATGCTTATTTCTTTATTACCCACAAGGGGCTAAACATAGAGGGGACAAACAAGGACAGCCAAACGGATTAAGTCGATTACATCGATCCCAGTGCGTAACTGGTACTTAATTAGTCGACCCCGAAAGGATGAAAGGCAAAGTCAACCTCGGCGGAATTTGAACTCACAACGTAACGACACGAAATACGGCTACGCATTTCGCGCGGCGTGCTAACGTTTCTGCCAGCTCGCTACCTTAAAAGTATAATAATAATAATAGTTTATTCTTTTATTGGCCACAAGGGCTAACATAAAAGCAACATGAAATAACAAAACAGGACGATCGTTCCTTTTCACGGTGAAGTTTTTCAGGAGGAGGTTCAAAGCGGTTTCACTAACCCCAACAAAAATTTTAATGGGTGCGCTTGCGCCCCCATGTTCCCGAGCCAATGCTGCCAACGATGATGAAAATAAATAAAAACAACAATCAGATACTGAGATCGATATATGACTGACTGTTACTGTCTTTGACAGTTAGTCACTTTGTACCAAATTTTAAAATTATCGAAAGAAATACCATCGTATTTCTTCTTTAATCATATATATATAGTGTACAAACAATTTACGTATTTATACACGAAAGACATGACCTTTAACAGGACACCTTACATGCTAGAAAGAGCAGTTAAAGCCTAAACCTATTTCGTGTATAAATACGTAAATTGTTTGTACACTATTATATAAGAAAATATGTTGTCTATTGACTTTATCAAGCATGCTAGCCACCCGTATGAAATTTTAAAACATTTTTCTAAACCTATATATATATCCACACACACACACTACTATACCAGTAATATCAACTGTTAACCTGAAAGCACTTCGATTTTCTCAATAATCGAACTCGTTTGAAATTTAGTAATAACATCACAATAAGCAGTAGTGATTGTCTTAGCAGAATGATTTATTATAATAAAATAATTCCTCGTTAGTGACAAAGAGAGAGATGGAAGTTCGTTCACAGTGTGAACACGATTTTAATTTGTTAAGCAAAATATTTTTTTTCTTCGTAGAAAAAACAAAATAGAAACACCTACACAACCAATATATGTGTTAAAAAACACAAACAGAAAAATAAAATGAAAAAAAATGAGTCTGTTAGGTTTATTGCTCATGTAAATTGAAATTTTTTAACGCTTCGAGCCGACGCTCCTCAGCAGAAAGTATAGATGAAGCAGGGAGATCAAACGTGTCTCAATTAGACACCGCATATGTGTGTATAAACCAGATCACAAATGGACCTACGCCGCATCTAGAACTAGTCCAGAGTCGTATGTACGGTTTAAATTGGATTTGGTACTTACATATCTACAGCATCCTTACCAACACATGATACCTTCATGGTTGCTTGACCTCACTACGAACTCATGTTATTGTACCTAGCCATTTCTGCCGTCCTACGTGTCGATGGGCCTAGATTCCAATGAATCCGTTAACTAATTTCTCTCTCTCTCTCTCTCTGTAGTGTAATTAAAGAGCATACCAGCGAAAACCACGAGTGTCCCATTGTTATTATAACCATTTTCTATATATATATATATATATATATATATGAACCTAAAGTCCAAGCCGATAACGATGACTACATTAGCAAAGTGTTTATAACATTCTGTGTAGTAAAGTGCATGTGTGTGTGTGTATGTACATATATATGCGCATGCGGTTAAGTTTGCTTCTCAACCACATGGTACTGAGTTCACTGCCCTGTACCTTGGGAAAGTGTCTCCTATTAGCCCCGGGGTGCCTAAAGCCTTGTGTAGATTTCATAGGCGGAACCCGGAAAAAGCCTAGCGCCTGCGCGTCTTCTGCCACTACTTGACAACCGGTGACTTAGCGGTTCAGCAATAAGAAACTAATACAATACGTCCCGTAATGAGGTTGATTCATTCGACTAAAAATTCTTCAAAGCGGTACTCCAGCCTGGTCGCAGTCATTAGACTGAAATGAATAACAGAAATAAATATATATACACCTATCTATATATGTGTATATACAGTTATACCTTGAAGAACAGATTTGTATCTGAAGGTGTTTTAATAAAACTACACACACATACACATATATATATGCATACATTCACACCTATATATATATATATATAGATATATAAATAGCTAAAGATTGATAGGTATAGACAAATAGACACCGACAAACAGGCGTATGGTAAGATATACTCTATGTTGGTATCTCCTGAGCGGGTGCAAGTGAACGCGAGTGCGTCTGCCCGAATGGATGGAAAGTACATTTACAACAAATAATGCGGTGTATAATTAATTGTTCACGCATATGATTTTTCTGAGAAATGTTTAAAACACACTTCGCACTCAGCTACACACACACACGTGTGTGTGTGTGTGTGTGTGTGTCTAGACAAATATATAAATTAATACTTATACAAAAAAAAAAAGACGCAAATACAAATCTAAAGAGTATATTTATTTACATGTGTGGGCGTGTATATATATATATAATATATATATATATATTATATATATAATATATATATATATATATACCACACACAATGTTAATTAAATCACTAACTCAATACTCTTAACATGTATATATGCAATTATGTACATATATTTACGTAAACATATTTATACAGTCAAACACACATATATATATATATATCTTAAGTTATACACAGTTATATGAATATACATACATAATTTTACATATATTTATAATATATATATACGTTTACGCAAAGATATTTATAGTCATACATACACATATACACCCTTAAAAGTTATACACATATATATATATATATATATAAAGATATTGATACACGCATGTGTGCGCATGTATGTGTGTGTATATATAAATATATATATATTCATATATATATATATATATATACACATACATGCGTGTATCAATATATAGAGAGTGTGTGTGTGTGTGTGTGTGTATGTATATATATATATATATATACACTCTTAAATCGTTATTATAAACAGTAATATAAATATACATATTTTTACAAATTTATACATACACAAATATATATATATATTATATAATATATATATATATATATATATATACATACATACACACACATACATGTACGCGCACATATACACAAACAACACACACAGAAGCACACACGTACGTGTATTTCGTCAACGATGGTAAGAGAAAAGGAGAAGAAAAAAAAAAACAAAAATATTTTATCGACATCACTACAATTAATTAGACATAAACAGAGAACGAAGGCAAACATATAATAGAGAGGGAGAGGGGGGTATGGGGGGGCAGAGAGTGAGGGGTGGAGGGGAGGAAAGAAGCACCTTGCAAAATGTCTGCTGTTTTGACATGTTTAAAAGCATGACGAAAATTAAAGCATATTCCATTTATTTATTACATATATTTATTGGAAAGCATCTCTCTGTCTCTCTCTCTCTCTCTTTCGTCCTCACCTCCCTACTGCTACTGCTGCTACTACTACTACTACTACTACTACTACTACTACTTCACAGTCGTCGATATAGATAAATAGTACATCAGTAAGCAACGTTACATTTCAGATTCGAAGGCCTACATAATTAACATATTAAAATGAGGTAAGATAAACGGCGGGTTTTTATTTGAAGAACAGATATATATATTGCCAAGGAAGAAAAAAATATAAGACCAAAAAAAAAAAAAAAAAAATCAAAAAATATCACAAATAAATAAATAAATAAATGAGCGAAATTTCCTTCCACTGCTGATTTCGGAAAGGATAGAGAGAGAGAGAAGATTAAATAGATGGGATTGATAGATGAAAAGATTGGTCGTCGAACGAAACGGACGATCGGGAGTGACGAAGTGGAGAGGGAACTCCGCTGCTTCCATTTCATGTCAGTAATTTGTAACTAGTTCATAACTTTAATTCAAGGTAACATATAAAGCGTCGTGCATTGAAGACACTTAGATGTAGTATATGGATGGATATGATGTGTCCATGCTGGGAAACGTACGCGCGCGTGTGTGTGTATACATATATAATTATGTATGTAAGTATATATATCATAAGGGACATTAGCCATCTGAATATGGCTAGGGACAGGGCAGGGTGGTGGGGGTGTTACTGTTGCATTTAGCCCCAGGCGAACGTCATCGTCACCAGAAAGGCTGACACCATTACATATATATGTGTGTGTGTGTGGTGTGTGTGTAATATATATATATATGCACTCTATATATACTACTTTATATATATAATATATATACTACATTTTATTTATGTATATTCTTTTACTCGTTTCAGTCATTTGACTGTGGCCATGCTGGAGCACCGCCTTCTAGTCGAGCAAATCGCCCCCCAGGACTTATTCTTTGTAAGCCTAGTACTTATTCTATCGGTCTCTCTTGCCAAACCGCTAAGTTACGGGGACGTAAACACACCAGTATCGGTTGTCAAGTGATATTAGGGGGGGGGGGGACAAACACAGACACACACATATGTATACATATATACGACGGGCTTCTTTCAGTTTTCGTCTACCAAATCCACTCACAAGGCTTTGGTCGACCCGAAGCTATAGTAGAAGACACTTGCCCAAGGTGCAACGCAGTGGGACTGAACCCGGAACCATGTGGTTCATAAGCAAGCTACTATGCCTATATATATATATATATATATATTATATATATATTATATATATATTATATATATATATAGTAACCCCCCCAAAAAACAACAACGCGAGAACGTGGTACATGCAAAGTATTAGCAGACGCTCAGATAGATATGGATATTCTTATACATGTACGATACATACACCATGTATACTAATGCACTCACTATATTATACTGCGTATGTGTGTTTTGCCAGCCCCTGTCAATAGAGAATTCTCGGGTTTTTCAAATAATTTTCTTATTGAGCTTGAGTGCCCCTGTGGGCAATATCAATTATTTTAATGATGGTAAAATAATTGTATGTGTTTGCATATGCACAAACATATACATAGTATGTGTGTGTGTGTGTGTGTGTGTGTGTGTGTATATATATATATATAAGGATTTCATTTCAGCATAATATTACGAATAAACATCTGAAAATTCAATCCCCTTTTGCTTTACATGTACACACATACACACACATGTCTATCTATGTCATTGATACGGATGGATAGGAGGGAGGGAAGAGGAAAGAGAGATTAGAAAAGGGGATCCTGTTTTTCGCAGCACTGACCCAGTATTGTACCTTGCAAATTAAACATCCAACTTGAGAAGGAACAGGAAATAATTAGGCAAGTCCCACTAATCAATTATGACCACATGGTGACTGCTGACTTGCAAGGGGAACACCTGAAGAAAAAGGAGCTGCTATCTTGCTGATTGGGTTATGGACATGAAAAGGTAAGGGGGCCAGTTCTTTTCTACTCTAGGCACAAGACTCAAAATTTTTGGGAGATGGTCAGTCGATTAGATCCACCCCAGTATGCAACTGGTACTTATTTTATTGACCTCCAAAGGGATGAAAGGCAAAGTCAGCAGAATTTGATCTCAGAACATAAAGACAGGAGAAATACCTATTTCTTTACTACCCACAAGGGGCTAAACACAGAGAGGACAAACAAGGACAGACAAACGGATTAAGTCGATTATATTGACCCCAGTGCGTAACTGGTACTTATTTAATTGACCCCGAAAGGATGAAGGGCAAAGTCGACCTCGGCGGAATTTGAACTCAGAACCTAACAGCAGACAAAATATGGCTACGCATTTCACCCGGTGTGCTAACGTTTCTGCCAGCTCACTGCCAAAAAGTAAGGGGCTAGTTCTAACTGACTACTTTCTGAATCAACTTTGGTTTCCCTAAAGAATGACAAGATGCTCCTAAATCCTCATGGACCATACAATCCCAACATAAACAAAGATAGTGCACTCACATGTGTCCAACACAAGAGATCCCTTTTGTGTCAGTATGTCCAACACAAGAACACAAACCTCTTCTGCTAAGGACTGGCAAACCAGGAGGCTGCACCAGGCTTCAATCTGACCTGGCAAAGTTTCTACAGCTGGATGCCCTTCCTAACACCAACCACACAGAGTGTAGTGGGTGCTTTTTACGTGATACTGGCACAGGGACCAATCAGGCAGTAATGGCATCGACCATGCTCGAATGGTAATTTTTTCGTGCCACCTACACAGGTGCCACTGGATCAATATTGAAAAATGTACTGAGTAGGTCATGAGAGTGACCCTGCAGGGTGTAACTAAGCAGCCATTGTTCTCTGCTGCTACAGTCAACAATGCTAACTCCCAGAAGTAGATATTGAGCTATTCCATGTGGAACCATATTTAGCACAGACTGATACACACCCTTCATTTAATTAGTGGGGCTATGCAGCCAACAGATTTATTCTTCAGTTCAACAAAAACAACAGTAGAATTGGCAAACCCAAGAAACACTGCATGGAACAATACAACTTTATTGCAACTAATACAAGGATTCAGAAATGTAGTTAAGCTCTGAGTAGCCTTCTTCAACTGAACAACATCTCAACAAGAAAGGAGTGAAATAATAGGGTCAAAACTTCGGGTGCCTGCAACGGGTTTGAGCATTTCAAATCTGATCAGAAGATTGTTTCTTGTTAAAGCCAATTAAGTTACCACAAGAACAAAGTTCTAACCTGGTAGTCTATGGAATAAATCCATTTGGGGAAAAGTCGTAGAGGTTTACAGTTGCAGTGTGCAACAGGTTCATGACAGGCTTTAGAAGAAGAACAGCAGTGCCATTGCTGACAACCAATGCCTATGAAGTAATAGCATTGGAATTATTCTCTAAGAAGAAACAATGAAAAGATAAGGATCATAGTGGATCTGAAGAAAGCAGTGCAGAAACATCAATCTAAGTCTATTAGAAATTATCTCCAGGATTTCTGTAACAAAACTCTTCGAAGTCTTCAAATATTCCACTGCCAAAGAAGGGTGATCCTCACAACTAAAGAGGAACTACACCCTCACCTTTAGCCTCAAAGATCTACAACCCTATGCTCCATAATGGAAATTCTCCTGATACTGATCCCATCAGTAAAACGGCTCCTTCAGAGGCAGATCAACACTATCACAGATCCTTGCCCTGCAAAGAATCATACACAGATTCTTCAAGCACAAAGCTTATGATTGTGAATTTCTCCAAGGGATATGATGGTGTTGACAGAAGAACTATCATCACCATGTATGAAGATTCATCAATCTTTCTGGGAAGCAAAAATGGCCCATGATGATAATGTATGTATACACATGCACATACAAACATGTTTTTATAATCAGCAAGTGAAATGGGTTATATAACCCTGGTGTGTCTGTGTGTGTGTATGGATGCATATGTGTATATATGTAGACAGGCATGTGTGTATTATCACCATGGTTTAATGTCCAGATTTCCATGCTTGCATGGGTCACACAGAATTTGTTACGGCAGAATTTCTATGTACACATACATTATCATCATGCATATTATATATATATGTATATATATATATATATATATATATATATACACACACACAGGGTGTGAAGAGTAAATTGTTGCCATTTTACATTTTTAATTTCGTGCATGGTTTGTTTGTTTTTTTTATTTGCTGACTACACAGTATAGGGTCAACTGGGCACCATTTGTGAGGAAAACGGCACCATGATGCAATTTACTCTACTAGAAGCTCCAATACGAACATTTCAGAGTGTTGGGTGTCAATCTGACGACATGCTCTGAAAGCACATCATGTTGTTTGGAGTGATCACTAGGGATGGTGACATTATACCTCCATTCACCTTCCCACACCGCCTCAGGCTCAAAACGGAGGCCTACATCAAGTGCCTGGAGGAGGTAGTGCTGTCCTGAGTCAAGAGGGATGGTGACATTATACCTCCATTCACCTTCCCACACCACCTCAGGCTCAAAACGGAGGCCTGTGCCTGGAGGAGGTAGTGCTGTCCTGAGTCAAGAGGGTGGCTGCTGAAAGACCCTATATGTCTGGCAACAGGACTCTGCACCATACCACACAAGCAGAAGCCAGTCATGATTGTCAGATGATATCTGCAACTACAGCACTCCTAAGATCTGGCCACCTAACTCCCCAGACAGCAACCCAGATTTTACTATGTGTGGGGGCACAGTTGAGCGAGAGACCAAGAAAACTCCTTATAACACCAAAGATGAACTGAAGGCAAGGATTATGGCAGCATTCACCAAGTTAAACAAGGTGACCATCCAGAAGAGTTGCAGGAGATTTTGACATCATTTGTGGCCAAGGTTGAAGCCAATGGCGATTTTATTGAATAAATTTACCCTTTAGAATTTCAAGATATGTAATTTTGGTAAAGATATCCATTAAAATGAGGTGTAGTGTTATTTTCATTTTTACTTAATTTAGACGACAATTCATTCACCGTGTGTGTGCGCGTGCGTGTATATATATATATATATATATTATATATATATATAAAATGTAGGTGTGTCAGTGTGCACCTTATCAGAGCAGATGTTGTTGCTGTGAATGAGGTTATGCAATATTAAAGGGAAATTTGGCAAAATGAAAGTAAGCAGAAACAACCAATAAAGGAACAAAAGAAAAAAAAAATATTTGGGGGAAAAATGGAATAAAAATAAACTAAAATATCAGTAAAATTGAAGCAAAGAATAGGAGCGAGGAGATGTGCAGGGGTAGGTGTTCTTGAAAGACAGAGAAACACAGATGTATATTGAAAGATTTTGAGGGTCTCTGGGTGCAAGTTTGCATTTTAGTTTCTTAAAGAATTGTACACATTGTTTGGTAAATAGTAAAGGATTGTAATGAAAATGTCAGACAGACAGATCAGAGTAAACGAGACAGAAAAAGTGGCTAGCATATTATCTAAGCATATACAACTTGGATGGGGGTGTGGTGTGTTTATAATGTATATAAGTTTGTGCAGGGGGAAAAAAAAAATCAATATTTTAATTATACAACTTAAAAACATTTGCTTACACAGCGTGTATATGCATATATTTAATCACAACTTAATTTCCCATATATATATATATATATATATATATGAAAGAAAGAAAAGAAGATCAATTAATTTAGATGAAGGCAAATCAACGGCAAAGCACCTCTGTGTATTTTGTCTAGACAGTTTATTCTGAATATTCCAGGTGATTTAACCATTGAAATCTATAGTTCACTGGAATCAGGTATCCTGCAAATCCAAGCATGTATCAAAGGAATAATTGGTACATTTAATCTATTCATTTCATCCTTATTAATATATGTGTGTGTGTGTATATGTATGTATATATGTATATATATATATATATATATATATATATATATATGGAACATGGGCAAGAAATGGTGATATATAAACACACAAACACACGTGTATATATTGTCATATATATAAATATATATCATCATCATTGTTGTTGTTTAAAGTCCACTTTCCATGCTGGCATGGGTTTGATGGTTTGACTGAGGACTGGTAAACCAGAAGGCTGCACCAGACTCCAATCTGATCTGGGAAGGTTTCTACAGCTGGATGCCCTTCCTAACACTAACCACTCCAATATATATATATATATATATATATATAAATGAAGTTAAACTCCATTTATTTATTTATATATATTATACAAAATATTTCACGTAAACCCGAAGTTTCTACCTTTAAAAACAAGGAGTTACAACCTTTTTCTTGTGATATTTTGCTACCCTGGTAACTATTTATATATTTTTTCCATGTTAATTGTTAACAAGGGAAAAATACACATCTATATATATATATATATATATATATAGGTACTGTGAAGTTAGGGTGAATACTTGATAAGTTTAAGCACCTGTATATGCCAGATAGTGGCAGAGGTGAGAGAGAATATATCAAATAAAATTAAAAACAGAACACAAATACATACATACACACACATATATACATATATTTATATATATACACACACACGCACACACACACATATAACAAATGAAAAAATGTATTGTAAATAAACGACAATGTATACTGAGTGTAAAATCAGATGGGAGACCAACACAGAGGATCCCTAATTCTTCAGTTATCAACCAAATGGTATGACTTAGTTTCGTGCCATTAATGCTTAGACTCAGAACTTCCCATGCTGGTGGTGCCCATGAAAGTTAGAGGATATAGGGCCGAGAGCAAACAAAACAATACAGAGTGGACATATGAAAGTGAATAAATGTGATTTAAGACAATGGACAAAGATGAAATAAGAAACAAGCAAAATATAGACTCAGGGTCAAAAAAGACAGGGCATCCTAAAGGATAGGAAACAGTAAGACAGAGAATTTGCCATCAGTCAACTAGATGGCAGGAAGTTTTGTTTGCCAACGACATGGTTCTGGGTCTAGTGTGTATGTGTCCCATCACAGCTTGGCAACTGGTGTTGGTATGTTTACATCCCTGTAATATTAGTGGTTTGACAAAAGAGACTGATAGAGTAGGTACCATGCTTAATAAAAAAAAAATGCTGGGGGTTGATTCATTTGACTAAAACATCAAGGTGGTGTCCCAGCATGGCTGTAGTCTCTACAGCCTAATGATTGAAATAGGAGGAGAAAAAAGATGGAACCAAGATGGTTCCAAGTGGGTTGATATGAAAAGAATTAAAGATTTGCATTTCCAAATAACTGTCAAAGGTCATCATAGAAAAATCTATACATCTTACACACATGATCTCTCATTGTCTGCCCCTCTCTCTCTCTCTCTCTCCTTCTCTCTTAGCCAAAGCTATAGCTGTGTGTGTATGAAGGTTGCTGGTTTTGGGATCCCTCTTCACTGTGTGACATCTAGGGCAAGTGTATTCCACAAGTGTGAACATTGTTGGAAAGAAACTTTATCATCATCGTTTAATGTCCGCTTTCCATGCTAGCATGGGTTGGACGGTTCAACCGGGGTTTGGGAAGCCAGGAGGCTGCACCAGGCTCCAATGTGTCTGTGTGTCCCCAACATCGTTTGACAACCGATGCTGGTTTGTTTACGTCCCCGTAACTTAGCGTTTCGGCAAAAGAGACCGATAGAATAGGTACTAGGCTTACAAAGAATAAGTCCTGGGGTCGATTTGCTCGAGTAAAGGCAGTGCTCCAGCATGGCCACAGTCAAATGACTGAAACAAGTAGAAGAGTAAAGCGAGGGAGAGGGACATACATAGACACACATGCGTGTGTGTGTCTGTGTGTCCATAAATACAGAGAGAGACTGATAATAAACTGGCCGTGTGTATTCATTATTGTTGTCTTGGAGGTAGTACTGAAATAAAGATGTAGGAATCAGAGTGATGAAGATAATAGTGGATAGACTTTCATGACCAACACCCAAAATACTGTTCAACATCAAGCAAACCAAGAGAGAGAGAGAGAAAGAGTGTGTGTGCATACACAATTTATGGGTTTGAAAAATGTTTTATTTCAATCAGTGAACAACCGAATGATGTGGCAGAGGAAGAGATGTTCTGGAGATAAAGGCGGTGGGGAGAGACAAAGAAAGGGGAAAAACGTAAACCCAACAAATAAAAATCCAAAGAAAGGGGGGAAAAAAAACCCCAAAATACTCACTCTGTTGCTTCAGTTTATAATGACCGGAGACAAGCGAATGAGATGTGGAGGAAACCTATTTTTGGTATTTGGAAAGTTTGGACGGGTGGGTGGGAGGGATTCATTCATATATGATTTACTGGGGTACATTAACGTGGGAAGACACCATTATATAAAGACATCTCATCTCGCTATCTATAAACAGGATATAGGAAAAGTTTTTTTGGTATTATTTTCCTATCTCCTGTTTTGATATTACACGACTCTGCACAAAATATTTCTCAGTATTTTCGACTCTTATGTATTCCTCGCACAAATATAACATCTACGTACGGATTTGGGAAAATGGAATATGCAGCTTGGATTTTAACCCCATCTACATCATACACACACAACCAGTAAAAAGCAAATAGATACCATTTATTCTTTAAAGATTTATTTTTAAAAAAATAAATTGTTATTTGATGCATTTAAATATTTAATCTAGAATTTAGTAGGCATGCTCCATTCATTTACTTGTCTCAGTCATTTGATTGTGGCCATGCTGGAGCACCACCTTTAGTCAAGCAAATTGACTCCAGGACTTATTCTTTGTAAGCCTAGTACTTATTCTATCAGTCTCTTTTGTCAAACTGCTAAGGTACAGAGATGTACACACACCAGCATCAGTTGTCAAGCGATGTTGGGGGGACAGACAGATATATACACACACATATATATCTCAGGTTTCTTTCAGTTTCCATCTGCCAAATCCACTTGCCCAAAGTGCCACACAGTGGGACTGAACCCAGAACCATTTGGTTGCTAAGCAAGCTACTTACCACACAGCCACTTAATGACTCAATTCATTTGGACATTGTACAAATTAGTGTCTGCACAGTAATGACAGACATCTGAAGAACCTGTGTAATATATGTGGATACTATGCTACGCCTTTAAATAATTACATCATTACTAAACCCACATCCACACACCAGTGGGTGTCTGTATATATGTGTGTGTAGCATTTAATGTCCGTTGCCCATGCTGGCATGGGTTGGACAGTTTGACCAGGGCTGGTAAGCTGAGGGGTTGCACCAGACTCTAGTCTGATTTGGCATGGTTTCTACAGCTGGATGCCCTTCCCAATGCCAACCACTCCAAGAGTCTAATGGGTGCTTTTACATGCTACTAGCATGGGTGCGGGGTTCTGTCCTGTTTTACACTAGTAACCACAATAGTTACTAGTCATCGGATTCCTTTGTATCTTTTTGTATCAGAATAGCGATACACTAACTTCTGTCTTACTATTGCTGATAGCCCCACAAGACACCGACTAGAACTGTTGACTCTTGATAACCGGCTGCTGGTTTATTTATAATGGCTGAGTCCTACCACTTTTTACCAGGAGGGGTATACAGTTTCATTATACAACATATATATTGTATAATATAAACAGCAGATTGCAATATTTCACCAAAGAGGAGAATCTTAATTGTCACTGAATGTGACTTGGGTGTGATGTCAGTATTAAGAATTACTGATTGGCACTTTTCGAACAATTCAGGTCCCTGTTAATGTACATGCTTTTATTCATGTGCGTTAACCGCAGCATTAGAGCATTTTAGCTCTTATTTCTAGCAGTGTAGGTGTTTCTTAATACTCTAGTCATGCACACACATATGTATGTCTACAAACACACACACACACACACACACATGCATGAATGACTGGATGTTAAACCTATAAGCCCTGGAGTAAAAAAGCTATATTAACTTGCACATGCTCACATGCATGTCTAAAAATGTGTGCTGTGTTTATGCGCATAGCAACCAATACATTTTTAAAAGTACATGTATATACGTATATATTTGTAAACATGTGAATAATAAGTGTACGCATACCGATACACACACACACAACATCATATATAATGAATTAGAAATTAAAAATAGACACATTTTTTTAACAGTAAAATGTACAAGTTAGAATACTTGTCTGATACACTCTCTGTCTCTCTCACTAGTTATATAAAGTATACATGTATGTAATACAGACTTGCCTTTCAAAGTATTTGTATACCATGGATGTACGTATATATGTACAAGGGTGGACATACTTGAGTAAATTGTATTTTCATACTCCTTTCATTAGTTTATTTTCAGTTAGCATATATATATATGTGTGTGTGTGTATATATGTGTATATATATATATATATATATATGTGTGTGTGTGTGTGTATCATCATCATCGTTTAACGTCCGCTTTCCATGCTAGCATGGGTTGGACTCTATATGCTATTATATATATGCTATTAAGTTAGACATGGCCTGGGCCAATACTGGCCAAAACCTTTCTAAGTTATATATATATATATATATATGCACATACTCACACACCACGCACACACAGATATGGTTCAAAATGATACAAAAAAAAATATGAAAGAACAGATATGTGAGGTAACAACAAATAGGCTGTATTAGGTTGACATTCAGCAAAAATGGAAGACCTGATCTCCAAAACACCTACAGAACAATTTTGACAATCAAAACATGAACCGGAACAATACAAACAATGATATAAATAAAAAGGGAATATGGAGAAGATCTAAGAACAAGAAATTCTGAAGCAGGATCGTAAGCAATACAACATGAAGGGTGAAATGATTAGGAAACTAAAAACAATAGATCTTCATACTGTACTGTGGAAGTGTACTTCTGAAGGATATAATTCAACAGAGAGGGAGATACAGCAAAAGGAAAGATAAATAAAGAAGGACACGATCATTAATAGCACCAGGTTAACTGAAATAATGTATATAGCAGGCAGTGTGTTGTTGGAAAGAAAAGGGAGTAGGTCATCAGATGTACTCATAGTGGGAATATCATAATATAAGGAGTGAAACTGTTATTGCAGAAAGATAATGAAACGAAGGAGGAAAATGTTAGAAATCAAAGAATGATTGAAACAAGATATCCAAAGCTAAATGGCAGAGAATATATGGGTAACAAAAAGCTACAGTGGTCCTCTGAACAAAACAAATGGGTTTTACTTCTGTCCAAAATGATTTTATGAAAAACCAGGTCACTGCAGAAGAGGAACCGACGGAGCACCAACACCAAAAGAAGTAAAATTTAGGCGCGGTGTCACCAGCAAAAGAAACCCCATGGATGAGATTGTTCAAAATTCTGAGCACAACATCTGAACATTAGACTTAGCCTAGATTTTCTGCAAGAGAAAACAAATGGAAAGTACCAGGACATTATAAAGACCCTAGACTTTTGGTTAACCCTTTTGTTACCCTATTTCTGTTGAGATGCTCTGTGTTTCTTTCAATTAGTTTAAATATAGCAAAGAATCTAGTAAAATAACTTAGTTATCATTATTAAGCTAGTGTTAGGAACATAAATTGTGACTAAAGTTTGGTGGAAGATTTTAATTCAAAACTTATGAAAACAAGACATTTGTACTCAGAGTCAGAGCCGGTTTCGGCTGGGTTGGTAATGAAAGGGTTAAACTATTAAACAGAGACACCAAAGTCACTGATAGATGTTTAATCCTTCAGCACTCATATTACCCTGTTAAAAGTAATGCTTATTTATTTACATTGTTGTCAATTAATCATTTCTTATCTTCTAGCTTCAAAATTTCAATGATGTGTTTATTTTTCCAATGATATTGTAGGGTAGGTATGAGAGGCCAGAGCAGGTAGAATATTTTGGCTAAAGAGTTAAAGATGTGGCTCACTGAAAGTAAACAATTTTAATTTCCAAGACTTATAGAAACTTCAAACTCTAAAATCTAATGACCTAACTAACCTTCCAATTGCTTATAGAACTGACTGCAGTGATATATAGCAAAGAATAAATAACCACCTGGGGAGAAAAATCCCTATTTCCAGAAGAGCCAAAAGAATGCTGAAGGGGCTAATATGGTGGTACAGATCAATAGCTCAATTACTGATCCACATAACTGAGAAGTACAAGAGGAAGAAGAAGGGGCCACTAATTTGGACGACACAATCTTATGTTTGGGGAAAGGAACAGCCACTTATATTGATCCCACCACTGGCATTTTATTTTATTAACCCCAGCAAGGATGGAAAAGTAAAGCAGACAGCAGTAGGAATTAAACTCACAAACATTAACCATTTAGCATTTAATCCATCCCAAAAATTTTAACTATTTTATGTTCAAACTGACCACATCCAACCACTTACACATATCCTGCAATGTCATTCTAAAAATATAGGCTCAGGAGTGGCTGTGGGGTAAGAAGCTTGCTTACCAACCTCACGGTTCTAGATTCAGTATCACTGCATGGTACCTTTGGACAAGTGACTTCTACTATAGCCTCGGGTTGACCAAAGCCTTGTGAGTGGATTTGGTAGCTGGAAACTGAAAGAAGCCTGTCATGTATGTGTGTGTGTGTGTGTATATATATATATATTATATATATATATATATATATATATATATATATATATATATATATGTATGTGTGTATATGCTTGTGTGTCTGTTTGTCCCCACAACATCGCTTGACAACCGATGCTGGTGTGTTTACGTCCCCGTAGCATAGTCGTTTGGCAAAAGAGACTGGTAAAATAAGTACTAGGCTTACTAAGTCCTGGGGTCGATTTGCTTGATTAAAGGTGGTACTCCAAATGACTAAAACATGTAAAAGAAGGAAAGAATTAACCGTGAAATCCTGAAGCTATAAGATTAATTCAAAAGAATGTGATTAAACAAGCAATACAATTGACAGATTATCCATAATGCTTAACTGGTTAATCCATTTAAGCTGACCGTACCTGGCCCAAATATTCTACAGAGTTTCTGTTCAAACCTACCAGATCTAGCCTCTCACACCTACCCTCCAATGTCATTCTAAAAATATACAGCAGTGGCTGTAGTAAGAAGCTTGCTTCTCAGCCACATGGTTCCAGGTTCAGTTCCACTGCATGGCACCTTGGGCAAGTGACTTCTACTATAGCCTCAGGCCGACCAAAGCCTTGTGAGTGAATTTGGTAGACAGAAACTGAAAGAAGCCTATCATATATATATATATATATATATATATATATATATGCATGTGTGTGTGAGCATGTATTCGGCCCCCCAACCACGACCATCACTTGACAGTCAATGCTGGTGTGTTTACGTTCCCATAACTTAGCGGTTTGGCAAAAGAGACCGATAGAATAAGTACTAACTAGGCTTACAGAGAACAATTCCTGGAGTTGGTTTGTTCGACCAAACGCAGTGCTCCAGCATGGCCGCAGTCAAATGACTGAAACAATTTGAAGAACAAAAGAATATTGGAATCTTGAAAGGCATAGGATTATTTCTGATTAATTCGGAACAATATGACGAAACATGCGGATATCTGAATTCTAAAAGATAAAGGAACCGAGATAAAGTTTTGTCTCAGTCTATCTTCTTGTCTGAAGGGACCATATTTCAATATTCCAGATCTTTACTAGGCAGCTGCTCTTTTTGGAATTTTTGAGGATTGTGAAATATTTGTCGAAAGAAACTGTTAAATAGTTTCTGGATGATGTAAAATGGTTACAGAGGTTCATATTTATCAAATGCTTATAAACTTGTATGTAGATATGTAGAATATGTGCATATATATCTATATGTGCGAGTTATATACATATATACATGCACACACATATATATATATATATATATATGCATGCACACATATACATGCATATATGCATGCACACATATACATGCATATATGTATATATATATATATATACATATACATGCACATATATATATACATATACATGCACATATATATATATATACATGCACATATATATATATATACATGCACATATATATATATATATATATGTATATATATATATATATACATGCACACATATACATATATATACATATATGCATATATATACATGCACACATATACATATATATACATATATGCATATATATACATGCACACATATACATATATATACATATATGCATAATATACATGCACACATATACATATATATACATATATGCATATATATACATGCACACATATACATATTATACATATATGCATATATATACATGCACAATATACATATATATCATATATGCATATATATACACACACATATACATATATATACATATATGCATATAAATGCACACATATACATTATATATACATATATGCATATATATACATGCACACATATACATATATGCATATATATACATGCACACATATACATATATATACATATATGCATATATATACATGCACACATATACATATATATACATATATGCATATATATACATGCACACATATACATATATATACATATATGCATATATATACATGCACACATATACATATATGCATATATATACATGCACACATATACATATATACATATATGCAATATATAAATGCACACATATACATATATATATATGCATATATATACATGCACACATATACATATATATACATATATGCATATATATACATGCACACATATACATATATATACATATATGCATATATATACATGCACACATATACATATATATACATATATGCATATATATACATGCACACATATACATATATGCATATATATACATGCACACATATACATATATGCATATATATACATGCACACATATACATATATGCATATATATACATGCACACATATACATATATGCATATATATACATGCACACATATACATATATGCATATATATACATGCACACATATACATATATATATATACATATATGCATATATATACATAAATACATAGACATGCACACACACACACATACAAACAAAGCATACACACACACACACACACATATATATGAATATGTATTTGTAATATCAAATGTGTAATACACATCTGCAACATCTGATACATGTATGATAATGCTCACATTATTACCCGCAAGCACACAAACACACGCTTAGGTGTATTATATAGCCTTGCTAACACCAGTAGCCATTATAATATTAATAGTATATTCCTAATTTAAACATATATTTGAATTGAACCAAACTCGAATCTGTTCATCTCTCTGACTGACACACACACACATAAACGTATGTATGTACTGTGCACGTGTGCCTAGCGTTATATTATATACTGTATACGCAAGTTTTATAAATACACACGCGGACACACACACACACACATGTACATATATATACTATTGGCTACAGCAGTACAGAGAGCTGTTCCGATGCCAAGTTAGAAGCTACCGCAAGTTAATTCTTTACATTTAGATTAATAACCATCATCATTAAAAGTAAATTACTTTACTATTATTAGTCAGTAATGATGGTTAAATTTGGTAATTTTTATACACACACACAAACCAGGGTGGTGATCGCGGTAATTTTTGTCCTACCTCTATGTCTAACAAAAAACTATATACATCACAAACGGAAAGATGTCCGTTGTCGTGAGATTTCGCGTTCGAATTTCCTGGCAACAGCCCCAGTTTTAAATTTTGTTTAGAGAGACAAAATAGACACACACACACACACACACACACACACACACGCACGTGAATTCGCCTGTATCATATCGCAGTCGCTACCGACGGAACTTCGAAGTCACAGTCACCCTGTTCTGCTGTCTAAATAAACTGTGACAGGGTCTACTTCGCATAATTCTATCAGTTCTCTATTGCCTTTATTCCAATTTAAAAAATAAACCGCAATCACGAATATATTCATACATACATACATATATATATATACATACATATACACACACACACATACATACATACATATATACTTACATACATACATATATACATACATACATATATGCATATATACATATATACATATATACATATATACATATATACATCATATATACATACATATACATACATATATACA
>NW_021823642.1:15000-21449 GCF_006345805.1 Octopus sinensis | reverse complement strand
ACAAAAGAAACTCAAAAAGCTTACATATGTTTCGATTCTCGCCCCTTTGTAATTCATAATTGGAAGCATTTGGGTCAAACCCCCTTGTTTCAGTCAATTTGTCTGCGGCCATGCTGGAGCACCGCCTTTAATCGAGCAACTGGACCCCGGGACTTATTCTTTTGTAAGCCCAGTACTTATTCTATCGGTCTCTTTTGCCGAAACGCTAAGTAACGGGGACATAAACACACCAGCATCGGTTGTCAAACAATGCTAGGAGGACAAACACAGACACACAAACATACACACATACATACATATATACGTATATACGACGGACTTCTTTCAGTTTCCGTCTACCAAATCCACTCACAAGGCTTTGGTCGGCCCGAGGCTATAGTAGAAGACACTTGCCCAAGGTGCCACGCAGTGGGAATGAACCCGGAACCATGTGGTTGGTAAGCAAGCTTCTTACCACTCAGCCACTCATGCGCTTATGTACGAAATCATACAAGAAAGACGTCATAATTAGTGACGATAAGATTTTTCCTTTATGGCGTTATATTGCGTCTAACTGTTTATATTAATTTTGTTTTAGTCATTACACTGTAGCATTAGTGGGGCATCACCTTCAAGAATATTCAGTTGAATTGAACGACACCAGTATTTCTGTTTTTTTCTTTTTTTTTTTCATTTTTCCAGCCTGGTACTGATTCTACCATTGCTTTTGCCGAACCGCTAATTTACGAGGTGGTGGGGCGTAAACACACCAATGCTATTTGTCAAGCGGTGGTAGTGACGAACACAGACACAAAGTCCTACACACATACACACACACACATACACGCGCACACATATCTGTGTGTGTATGTGCATGACAGCTTCTTGCAGTTTCCACTACCAAATCCACTTAAAGATATTTGGCCAAGCTGTCATGCCGTGGAGAGGCTTTTCATTGCTATGAATGGAGAAATTACGGCTATCATACACAAAACAAATGTTATAGAACTTTCCTGGGATTATAGGTCCCATTATTAGACTATTTTCTTTAACCATTGCACGGTGATTTAAGCTTATAAAATATTATTATTGGCATTTACAGATATATGTGCGTGTACGTGTGTGTATGTATGTATGTATGTATGTATGTATGTATGTATATAATATTACTTCTTAAGTAATTAATTTTACCCTTTGTTATTATATATATATCTATATATATATATATATATATATATTATATTATAATATTATACATATATACATACATACATTCATAACTACATACATACATACATACATACATACATACATACATACATATACTATATATATATATATATATAATATATATATATACACACATATATATATATATATATATATATATATATATATATACATATATATATATATATATGAAAGTATACGTAGTCATTTCAAGGATGTCGTGTCCTCATTAGGGAAATCAAAAATCCAAAATTTCACTGATTTAACCTCCATCACATTAGAATAATATCTCCACAATATGGTAAGGATTATTGTATTATTGATAATAACGTTAATAAAATGGAAAGTTGAGGATGTATAGTTAATTTATTTGTATCATAGTTTGAAGTTAAAATTCAAATACAAATAAATTTTAAAAGTACAAAAGAAACTCAAAAAGCTTACATATGTTTCGATTCTCGCCCCTTTGTAATTCATAATTGGAAGCATTTGGGTCAAACCCAATGTTAAAAATTGATTATCATTTTAAACTGTATGGGGCAGTTTTTATAAAATGAAGGTTACATCTTTCTTAAAAGGATTTAAATCAAAAATTAAGGAAGTTTAAAAAGTTATATCTTGTATACTGTATGTACGTATTTGCAGATAGTATAATTCACGTACATAAAAAAAAACAGGTAAAAACAAAGATAAGATAAAATAAATTTAAATTACAAATTATAAAATAATGATATATCTGTAAGGGAAAATAATTATGTAATAAAAAATGTAAACAAATTTTTAGAAAGTTGAAAATAGATGCAAAATGAAGAATGTTAAATAAACCGTTGTAACTGTATAATTTCTATCGGCTTTCTAATAGATACAGGTGAACATTCATGTATTTGTGGCCGCCGAATCATATCAAATAAAATTTAATCATTTATACGTTAGTATGTGGAGGCAGATGGCCTAGTGGTTAGAGCAGCGGACTCGCAGTCGAGGGATTGCGGGTTCGAATCTCAGACCGAGCGAAACACCTAAGCTCCACGCGGCTCCGGCAGAAGGTAATGGCGAACCTCTGCTGACTCTTTCGCCACAACGTTCTCTCACTCTTTCCTCCTGCATCTTGCAGCTCACCTGCGACGGACCGGCGTCCCGTCCAGGTGGGGAACCTATACGCCAAGGAAACCGGGAAACCGGCCCTATGAGCCAGGCGTGGCTCGAGAAGGAACAAACAACAACAAACATGTTAGTATAGACTCAGTTTGAATTATCTAGCTATAAGAGATGTATCTATCAATTTAATATATATATATATATATATATATATATCTATATATATATATATATATTATATATATATATTAAATATAGGAGGTGAAAGAAGGGAATGAAGAGAATAAAATGAAATAAAGATAAAATAATAATCTATGCTTTATCAATATATTATAATACAATATATGAAAAATTTAGAATTCATAACATTTAGATTACTCATTTATATACCATGAAATTGCGTATTACGTTTCTACCTGACATGTCTTATGTGTATTACGTCATTGAGCCATGTTTACTTAAAGAAAATACGAAAGAAATATTTCATAGTCCTGTTAGTTTCGATCAAATGTCTTTTAGAAGGCTATTTAAAACCAAATTAATTTGTATAAAAGTTAATGGTTATACTATTTACTTACAATAAATCCCATCTATTTTGTAATACAACTCGATATAATTAAAAGAAATTAATTTTACATATATATATATTAAAAGTTTGAAATACGATATAATGCTTTTGTTAGACTTAAGTACATTAAGGCAAAAATATCCTTTATTTCTATCAATTGAAATAATAATAAATGAATGGTTATATATATATATATATATGCATATATCTAGAAACACACCCATTTGCTATATATAAGTATTTATACGTATATATTTCTAAAAATTAAATATATTTATAATATTCATAATATTTATAATACAATAATGTATTTACCTACTCATATATTTATAAATAAATCTAGTCTTCTATTTAATAATATTCAAAAAAATATTTAATGATTTTTAGAGGATCTACCTAAACCAGATATTAACGAATATATCTAGTCTTCTATTTATTAATAACAAAGAAATATTTAATGATTCTTAGAAAACATATCTAATTTATTATTTATTAATAATAATATTTCAGGAATCTTTAATGATATTTGGAAAATAGAATATTGTAGCATTCAATTGCACAGAGGGAACAAGTTCTATCTGGCAGCCGATCAGATTTTGCAAAATTTTTCATCTAATCTTAAAAGTAATATTGCTATCCTCTAATCGCCAAATGAATTTGCTAAGGCTTGTGTCATTGCGTTTGAGGCGATTTCTAAAAGAACTCTCATGATTAGCAATTCTAGTTTTCACAAAACATTCTGTTGATCCAGTATAGAAGTGATTTTTACCTTCTGGTTTTACGATAGCTTGGTTAACCAGATTCTTACCTTTGCAATAATTATTAGATTTGCTTTTTTTCTTAAAACTTACAATCACAAAATTTGTACAGATTATCTTTGGCATTAACTAAAAGATGTGATTTATTGACGGTTATTTCCCCTTGCGTATATGTTTATATACATAAATATACTCATATTTATATATATGATATGTATGTGTGTGTGTATACATGTATATACATACATATATACATAAAACATACATATAATATATATATATTATATATATAGATATATATATATATATATATACATATATATATATATTATATTATATATAATTATATATATATATATATATATATGTATATATATATATATATGATGTATGTATGTATGTATAATATATATATATTATATATATATATATATATATATATATATATATATATGTATGTATGTATGTATGTATGTATGTATATGTAAATATAATATGTGACAATTATTCGGTAGCCATGATAAAACTCCGAGATTTTTCGATGGCCGGATAACTGAAGAGATGGCGGCGTGGGTTTCAGCCTCGACATCAGAAACTCGGAGTTTTATCATGGCTACCGAATAATTGTCACGTATTATATTTCAGATAAATTCCTCTATTTACATAATATCGAGGTCTCTTGCATTCTATTGTCGTCTTACCAACCATTTCTACCAATATTATATATATATATATATATATATATATATATATATATATATATATATATATATATATATATAATATATATATATACATACATATATATACATATATATATACATATATATAACATATATTAATATTGTGTATTTGTGTGCATGTGTGTGTGAGTGTGTGTGTGTGTGTGTGTGTGTGTGGTGTGTGTGTGTGTGTGTGTGGGTGTGTGTGTGTGTGGTTTTCGAATAATCAACATCACCATTCTGATCAGCCGATATTTACTTACCTTTCTTCGTTCTAAGACAACATAGAAACACTGTTTTACACAAGGTGATTCCCAGTGAAGGTTTTACTGAGGTGATATCCCATTGCATTATCTCGACCCAACCAGCTCATGTAAGCTGAAATGAAAAAAGAAAAATACTCGTCAGTTTTACAGTGCTGCCACTGCTTGCTAAAACATACATGCTGTAACATTGCAAATTTTACACACTTGCTGTGTTATGTGACCCAATGCCAGTTTTTTCTTTTAACATGTTCTGCCTATAACAATATTTTTTCTCTCTACTATAGGCACAAGTCTAGTCGATTACCTTATCTCCAATGCTCAAATGGTACTTATTTTATCGACCCCGAAAGGATGAAAGACAAAGTCGATATTGGAAAAAATAATTGAGCTCTGAACATAAAACCAGAAGTAATACCGCTCAGAACTTGTTCGGCGTACTAACAATTCTGCCAGTTCCCGCCTTAGTGTAGTTATTGTAATTTGCTCAGAGACACATTTTCCGAGGCATTAAGTAACCCTTAAACGTAAGCTGAGAGTTCTTATCTGAGTGATTATCTTCCTTAAAAAATATACACCATGCACAGATATGTATACAGTATAAAAGTCAGAACAAATGTATTTGCACCAACTGTAATTAATCTAACACATTTATAACACATTTTGAAATTAATGATATTTATTGAAACGATTGTTTCAATAAATATCACTAATTTCAAAATGTGTTTCAGCTAGTCATAAACAACTTTGAATTTCTTACGAAGTTCTTTTTTCAATATCTCTTCCACAAATACTTCGACAGGTTCTTCACTTTAGAATATTTCTTGAATTCGAATGTCGTATGTTTGGCCAGTCCCGTGTATTATTACCACTCAGAATTTGTAGAATATTGGTATGTTATAATTTACTGCTGTCTCAGTTTCGTCGCCACTCTAAGTCGATTTCCAAGTCATTTATAGAAGCTTAGTATTCACACAAGTATGCTGTAGTCGTACGAAGGTCTTTTGCCTCTGGATGTCTCTTATTAAACAACTGAGCCACATTAGTTAGCAAATAATGTAAAACTAGAAACATATGTAGCTGGTTTCCACAAAAAGTACAGCTGTTTTTTACGAGTGAATATGGCTTCTACAGGGGCAACTTTTGCTATAACAAATGAATTTGAAAATGAATTCATATTCAACCAACATGATTTTGAAAATAAGAATACACCAGAAATCATATGCACTGTAAAAATATGGAAGATGTATAACATTCATTTTAAGGCAACGTTGCAAGTTTTACATATTTGGTGCATTATATTTCTGAATCCGATAGTCATGTGATCCTTACCATTTGACAGGGTTTGCACTTCGAAGCTAAAGTTTAGTTGAAGAGTTACATTAAGCCTCCAGTAAAGACAGTATCCGAAAATGCTGTTGTCGTACGAAGTCCTTTGCTTTGTACGAAATAGGCATTTTTTGATATTTACTTTACTAAGAGATGCGCAGTCTGAAAAGATTATGAACAATGCACAAAAAAAGGAAAGACGTTTGCTGTGTAAGGTGATATTGTTCTCAAAATGGCGGCGGAGCTAACAAGGAATGCCGCTGTTATTGTTACAGTGACGCAACCACAGTTGATACTGTACAAAGGTTGCATGCACATCAGTTGAGGAAAGGTTTATCAAACGACATACATACTGACCTATTAATAACTAAATACAGAATTTAGCTGAGGATTTAGTAGAAAGGGTCAGTAGGTAACCCATGATATGTAAGTAACAAATAAATAGATAAAAAGAAACGAAAGAGAAAGAAAGAAACACTGAAAAATGTCACTAGGTTAAATA
>NW_021823642.1:5000-12500 GCF_006345805.1 Octopus sinensis | reverse complement strand
GGTGAAATGCTAAGCAGTATTTCGTCTGGCGCTACGTTCTGAGTTCAAATTCCGCCGAGGTGCACTTTATCTTTCATCCTTTCGGGTTTGATAAATTAAGTTCTAGTTGTGTACTGGGGTCAATCTAACATACTGGCCCCTCCCTCAACATTTCGGGCCTTGTGCCTAGAGTAGAAAAGAACATATAATACTTCACTACAATAAAGATTACAGACAAAATGTAAGGTAACACAAAAGCACCATATATTTTGTGTAGGGAACATTTCATATTGATTCGCATTACGAAAACAGGTAACATCATAACACGTAAAGATTGTGAACAAGAGTATTGCGCCATGTGGCCACCATATATTTGATAGAGGGAACATTTCATAAAATCGACTGGATTACAGCAATCCCTCGCCATATCGCGGTTCACCTATTATTTAAGCTTACATCGATTTCTCGCTGGTGTTGTTTTGCATTTATAATAAAATAAATACATACAAATTATAAAAATTAATTTTTAAAAATCTACAGTACAGTACCGTTTTTACTTTGCGGATTTTCACCTATCACAGGGGGTTTGGGAACGTAACACCCGCGATAGTCGACGGACTACTGTACTTGGCTAGTATTTTGTTTTAATCTCCTCTCTGAGGAATGACCGGCAAATTTGGTATTGGCTATATTTTGTTCTCTGAATGGACAGCAACGTTCTAACATCATATTGACGATAAAGCGTTGCTCACTTGACCAACCTAATTTCCTAATAACAATACCGATGAAATATCTTGGTTTATTCTGGAAGTTACTTCCCTGATCAAGTATGCCTAAGACATTTGAATTTAAAGCTGAATAATGTATTGGTGTGATGTATATAAACTATTAGCGACAGAACCAGAGCCGACAAGGATGCGTTTCAGTGGTTGACCGAAATGTTAAGAAATGACAGCTAAATTTCATTACTTTTGCATCATAGTGTTTTGAAAAGAAAGGAGGGACACGTTGGACAATGTATCCCTAGATAAGTAACACCCCAGTGTAAAACGGAGTGGTCGCTGTTAGAACGCGTCTGATCTTAAGTTTGTTTGCTCGATTAACTTGGCCTGGGGCTAAACAGCAACATCAACAACCAGTAATTAAACGAAGGAAAGACAGCACTTGTACATGGTCGCTTGATTTGCTAGAAATAATAGGCAAATCGATCTCAAATTACATCTTAACGCTTATAAAAAATAAGAATTACACGTTGTCTAATGTACTCTAAGATACAATGTACCTGAAGAAAGAAAAAAGGGAAAAAACGGGATGGTCACCGCTTGATCACCCTTCTGATCATAGATCTACTCGAATAAGGAATAACGTCTGACTAAATGATAACCAGTAATCAGAACCAGAGACCCTATCTAATGGCTAGATGAACCAAGACGATTGGGATACATAGGACTGATGTTAAATATTCCCAAATCTTCAGATAACTTAGTCCAAGATCTCAAACGGTACAACGGTCCGAGGAAGGGTTGTTGCAGAACTAAGTAGGTGGCTAGTGAATATAAGACGGGCCTCCGCCTTAACAAAAAAAAAAAAAAAAACCTGAATTTCAAAATTCTTTAACATCTTGGTAGGTTCGAAAGCAGTCATGTTCTTCGATGCAAAGTTTCTCTCGGAGGCCCTAAACACTACTAACGACTCTTTGGCTAATTTTAGTGTTTTAGTGGAGTCCGCGCTGTTGCAAGCATTCGAACCAGTATTTTTGTACGAGATAACGTCTTTCCGCCAATCAGAATCAGAAGACCTTGAACAAAGGGTTTGGGAAGGGGGTCATGAGCACTGCCCTTCCTTTTCTGACTAATCTGTAAAAAAAAAGCAAAATTTAAGAGAAAACTCATGACACATCAGCAGATAATCCTACATGTAATACCTCACCCACTCGGTCATTTTAAGTATATTATTTCTTCGTAGCAGCTATAATGGCGTTGGTGTCTAGCAGTGATGGTGGCGATAACAGCGATGGTGATGATGTTAGTAGTAATAGTAATACCAGTGGTAATGGTAGTGGTGATGATGACGGTATTACGCAGTTTAAATACACTAGCAGCGGTAGCGATAATTTCGTTGGTGTTTAAAGCACGATACCAAGTTTGCGAATGACTAGCTCGACAGAAACTTGAGGTTGGCTTTAGCTGTTTCTTTTGTCGTTGCTATAATTTAGCTCTAAATTTTATTTTTAACTACCCACAAGGGGCTAAACACAGAGAGGACAAGCAAGGACAGACAAACGGATTAAGTCGATTACATCGACCCCAGTGCGTAACTGGTACATAATTTATCGACCCCGAAAGGATGAAAGGCAAAGTCGACCTCGGCGGAATTTGAACTCACAACGTAACGCAGACGAAATACCGCAAAGGATTTCGCCCGGTGTGCTAACGTTTCTGCCAGAAATTAGCGTTTCTCAACCGCGGTTCATATGATTCCTAGGAGATCAGTATAAGATTTTGGTGGGATCTGCACTAGCAAAATAGTAAACTGGAAATCCACAGTAGCATTTTAAGGGTCCATGAAAAGTTTCTTTCTGCAACATTTTACATAGTTCAAGCTACATAAGTGAATGATCGTTTAACGAAATTAGTTTTTAAACACTGAATGCTATGAGGGTCCACCAGAATAAGATAGAAAACAAAGGGGTCCATAGATAATAAAAAAATGCTTGAGGTCCACTGTTTCTAAATCAACCGTAAATGAGCAGATCATCAAAAGTGTTCCAACTGTACCCATCACATCATTTTTTACCAATCATTACAAAAGTAGACGGTACCTTCCTGAGTTTCTGTTTTTTCATTTCTTCCATTTTGGGTGCAAAAACAGCAAAATGGCAGAGTGGGTTAGAATAGGATGGAAGGCCTTGCGACTCTATATGGTCTTCCAAATCTATACGTTCGGAGTTCAAATTGAACCAAGATCAACATTTCCCTTCATAAGAGCAGGTACCAGCCAAATAGCAAGGCGACCTTCTTCTTCTTCTTCTTCTTCTTCTTCTTCTTCTTCTTCTTCTTCTTCTCTTCTTTCTTCTTCTTCTTCTTCTTCTTCTTCTTCTTCTTCTTCTTCTTCTTCTCTCTCTCTCTCTCTCTCTCTCTCCCTCCCTCCCTCATGCCCTTTTAACATAAGCAGCAACCGACAAAATGGCGTCTTGCAACAAAACACCTAAAAGAATGCGGCGGGAAATTCCAAGACACTTATGGTCAAACGCATTCCGACTTTAACCATTCCATTCTTTGTATATCTATGTCTACCTTGTCTAATGTGTCTTTCCTGCTTTCAAGACAGTAGGGTGAGGTTTGATAAAATTTGGTTGCCTTCACGACAGTATGTTTGTTTACGTTCCCATAACTTAGTGGTTCGACAAAAAGACCGACAGAATAAGTACCAGACTTAAAAATAAGTAATGGTATCAATTTGATTGACTAAACTAGTAGTTCTCAACCATTTTTTATTTTTTTTATCTATGGACCTCTTTGTTAACTATTTTGTTCTGGTAGATTCCTATAGCCATTCAATGTTTAAAAGTTAGTTTTATAGATACTTCTTTAAAAATTATGTTTTGCTTTTCGTACGTTCACTTGTCTGGGTTTGCAATAACACTCTTTGAGAGGAAACGTTTTAGTTGCCAGAAATATGTAACACTATGTAAAACATTAGAGAAATAAATACATCTGAAGCAAATTTCGTTTTGTTTTTTTTTTTTTTTTTATTTTTATGTGGTTTGCAAGATTATTTATGTGAATTCGTTTGTTGAAGCATATTTTATTGTGTCTGGGGAAAGTCATTCTCTTTTAGTGCCTTATTAATTTAACACACACACACCGGTCATATTTCCACTCATTCACTTACTATTTTTTACTAAAATTTTCGTTGCGACTTGCAACCTTTTCAGTGGTCATTGGTTCTGTCCGTAACGCAATTCCGATAACGGACAGAATCGACGACTATTGAAAAGGCTGCAAGTCGCAACGAAAATGTTATTAAAAATAAGTAAACGAGTGGAAATCAGACCGGTGTGTGTGTGTGTTAAATTAATAAGGCACTGAAAGAGAATGACTCTCCCCAGACACAATAAAATCTAAAGCAAAATTATATTTCATGCAAACTTTAAAATACCGCTGTGGATTCCCAATTTACTATTTTGCTTACGTAGGTCCTAAATATGTTACATGGACGTAGATATACTCAGTGTGCCAATGTACAACTAGCGAGAAAAACATGCCTGGGAGGATTCAGTATATCTAGTGGGATATCTATTTTTACACCAAGCACCTAAAGTGACACAACCTGCACTGATTGATACAACACAACTAGATAGACAATATCATACCCCTATGGGGACAGATGCAGGATGGGTCGAAACGATCGTCGTGCTGAAATAAAGATTCGTACTAAATCCATCTTCCGTTACCTTCTTCAATTATAAATATCTGTGTGAGTGCGCGTGCGCGTATGTATGCATAATGTATGTATTTTAATTGTATTTTTTATTGTATTTATATTTGTGTAACATTGTCCGTTTGTTCCGTCCCTGTTTTTGTATACATTCGCTGCTTTCTTCCAAGGAATCTAATGCTCTTAGCTTAGTTTTTCCTTGGGGCTGGCCAGATTGGAGCAATCTCAGGAATAATCAGCCGAAATTGCGAGGATAATCTGGTGCTTGACTGAAGAAAGAAAACTTCGAATGACTTGTCCTTGTTTCCTTTGTATCGTCTATCTGGATGTTTTGTTGTCCCTTTTTATATCACCTAGCTGCCCGGATGTTTTGCGTTCTTGTCCCATTTTGTATTATATATATATATATATATATATATAAAGGGAAAGTTTACGAAAATAAACAAAAGACGAAGGCAGGTAGTGTACAAACAAACAGATGTATTAGTATAGCGCTCAGGAATAGAAAAAATCTTTTACGTTTCGAGCCTACGCTCTTCTACAGAAAGATACACAAAAAAAATGTAAACCAATATTAATATATAAGAAAAATATGAAAAAAATAAAGTGAAAACGAAAGGGACAATTTTACGAAAATTTATACATATATATATATGCCATATATATATATATATATATGTGCCATATATATAATATATATATATATATTATATCAATATATATATTATATATATATATATATATATATATACAAATATATACACACAAAAACCACACACACACACACACACACACAACACACAACAATATATAGTAGAATAAGAATAGAAAGTCCTTGGTGCAGTATTATACATTTGAAAAGATGATTAGAATGGCTTTCCTGGTAATTTTCATCCACTGATAACCACAATTAGATTCATTATAAGTTATTAAGTGTTTGTGGAAAAATTATCAAAAAAAACATTTCTATTCATTAATATATATATATATAATATATTATATATATATATATATATATATATATATATATATATATATATATATATATGACGGGATTCTTTCAGTTCTGTCTACGCAATCCCCAAATCCTCTCACAAAACTTTAGACAGCCTGGGGTTATAGTAGAAGCCGCTTGCCCAAAGTGCCACGCAGCAGGGCAGAAACCAGTCATGACCATCTCGTCTTTATTTCGACACAGGGTGCCTACCTAAGCACTACATTTTCTAACATATCTTTTAACATATTTTTTCAAGATGTTAAGCTTCGGTTTGAGGGAGAATTTTCTGCTTCTAACAGGTCGCACGACCACGTAGGTGGTTAATTTTGTTTGTTTTCACCTGCTTTCTTATTTTTTTTCTTCCTCCTTTACTGAATGGAAACAGCAACCTTGAGGTACAATTTCAATGTTACTAAGAGGCGAGGAGGGGGGGGGAAAGAACGAGTGAAGAATGGAATACTGTGTGAGAAGAATAAATATACTGGACATATAAAAAATAAAAGGAATGAACGAATGAATATGACGGGAACAGAGAAGGAAGAAAAGAAAGCGTAGGAAGGGCGGTAGAAAGGAGAAAAATAAGCAGTATATACACGCGTGTGTGTGTGGGGGGGTATGTTGCTCGCTAGTGCTAGATAGAGTAAGAAAGGGTAGGAGACGATCAGAGCGTGAGAAACTGAAGAAAGAAAGAGGCGACGGTTGCGACGGCGGTGGTGATGGTGGTGATGGTGAGGCGGTAACATAGGATGGTGGTGGGGTGAAGGTTAACCTTATTTTTCGCTATACACTTACTGGCCACCAACTAACTTAAGAGTTTCATTATAATCATCACCAGCCGCGACAACTAAGAAAATAGTTGGTAGGAAAAGTAATATGATTGAATAGCAGAGAACGAGAGCGACAGAGCGAAGGAGGGAGAATGTGAGAGAGAAAGAGAGGCATGGACAGCGACAGTGAGAGATAACGAGAGATAGAAAGACAGGAAGATAAGAAGGAAAGAAAGGCAGATAGGAGTAAACGAAGAAGCAGGCGATGTGAACTGGAATGTTAATTTTTTCTCCTTTTATTTGATTTTTTTTAGCTTTAAAACCCAACTTTATATGCTTAACTTCCCTCAGCGATAATTTCGACCACCAACAATCGTATGAAGCGGCGAGAGACGAACTACGTGGTCGCACGATGAGCTAGGAATAGCAACCAAATTTGCCCCAAATCAAATCTGTGACAATATCTTAGAAAAGTTACATGGACAAATCACAAATATATGGACGGGATCTTTTCGGTTTGAACGGCAGTTTTTTTCTAGCGGTGTCATATGAAATTGTCACCCATAATTATGACCCTGGTATTGACCTATTGCATTTCAATCTGTTTTAGGGTTAGGGTTAGAGTTAGAGTTAGGGGTGGGGGGAAGGGTATCTTTTTTTCTTCAGAAATGTAAATAAACCCGATCTGTTTCTTAAACGAGGGACATATTCATACGGCACAGAATGTTTTCACCACAATAGACGTCATTGATTGGTTGAAATTGCAGAAATTGAAGAAAAAAAAGCAACATATATCTTACAAACCATAGAATTTTCTCAGATCTTTTCTAAAAGATGGACAGAATTTTCTACTTAACTAAATAATTTGAAACTTCGTATACTGGTAGGATGTGTCAAAAGAAAACATTAATTTCAATTAGTTTTTTTGAGAAAAATGTATTTTGTAACTTTTACGTAGTTTAATTCTTCGAATTTTAACCAATCGTATTTTCTGTTTTGAGCTCAATTCATTTCTGCCGTGTTATTCATCCTTATCACTGTCTTCTGTCTTCTGTCTTCAAAGGCTTCTCGCATGTTTATTTCAATGTCATCCCTGACTTACGGAACGATTACCTGTGTGTGTGTGTTTTTGTTGTGTATGTGTGTGCGTGTGTGTGTTTGTTGTGTGTGTGTGTGTTATTGTTGTGTATGTTGTGTGTGTGTGTGTGTGTTTTTGTTGTGTATGTGTGTGTGTGTGTGTCTTTTTGTTGTGTATGTGTATGTGTGTATTTTTTTTGTTGTGTATGTGTGCGTGTGTTGTATATCTCTTAAATCGAT
>NW_021823641.1:2500-12500 GCF_006345805.1 Octopus sinensis | reverse complement strand
GTAGCCGTAGCAGCAGCAGCAATTTAAAATATAACGAAGAACCAGCATTTTAACTGCTAGAAATAACGCCTAAATCTCCCTCAAAACAGACACATAACATCTTAAAACAGAACATATTGGATTATGTAATTCTAGATAAAAGTGACAGAGGGGTGCTGGGTTCGATTCGCAGCCGCACGCCTCTGTATGGCACCTCACCGCGTGAGACATCTCGCTAGGGAAGCGTTTTCAAGTATAGCCGAGGTTTAAACAGTATTCCTTGTTATGAATTTGATTACATATCGCCAGGTCGTTGTTTCAATTCCTAGGCCAGGTGGTGCATTGGGTTCTTGAGAAAAAAACACTTCATAGCATGTTGCGCCGAGATCAAGTCGACACCTAACGCGTGGGACACCGTGCACCTGTTCAAGCAACATCAATCTGATGTAGAGCCCATCATATATATATACAGTAGAGCCCATATATATATATATATATATATATTATATATATATATATATGTATGTGTATGTGCATGTATTTATTCATTAACGAAAATATGTATTCAGCGCCACGTGTAAATCCGTCAATGACAGCTGTATTAATGTTCTCATCCCACTGCCACTCCATATTTGTCGCTTACACAACGCTGTTCTCCTCTTCCCTGATATCAACCACATTTCCCCCACACTAACACTCTTTGCACCTTTCTCATGTTATCAAATAGTAGCCTAACCCTACTAGGGTATCCATTATAGATTTTTATTGAAATCCAATTAGCCTATAATTGAACTGGATGTTAGTTTAACGTGTATGCAAAGTTTCGTCAAGATTGGTTTACTGGTGTAGGCAGCAACATTGTAACAGATAGAACGACAGACATTTATGTACAATATATATACATATATATATATATATATATATGTATGTATGTATGTATGTATGTATGTATGTATGTATGTATGTATGTATGTATAATCTAGCTCTTAGCAAAAGTAAAATCACACAGTGCCTCAACTCAAGATTGGTAAAACGTGTAGGACCGTTAAGGTCAAATGCGGGATAAGCGCTAATGTAAATTTTTCTGATGATAAGTCATTAGGTGTAGGTAACTCCAGCAGTGAAATTGATACTTCCTTTAAGATAACACCTAGTAATAATATTGGGTTCAGAATTCGGCACAAGGTCAGCAGGTTCGGGGATGGGGGAAAAGCCGATTACATCGACCCCATAGCTCAAATGGCTATTATTTTCTCGGTTCCTGAAAGAATGGAAGGGAAAGTCGACCTTGGAGGCGTTTGAACTCAGAACGTAAAGACGAACGAAATGCTGCGCTTGGGTATGCGCATTGACAGCTCCACCAACACACCAACTCAACCACATATTTGCAGACACCGGAGACTTCCTTAACTCAAAATATCTTGTCATTTTGTTAGCGACCAGCTTGAACTCTCTTACGAAAAACTTAAATTAAACTCAAAGAAAAAAGCATACATACATACTTACGACACAGACAGACAGACAGACAGACAGATAGATAGATAGATAGATAGATAGATAGACAGACAGACAGACAGACAGACAGACAGACAGACAGACAGACAGATAGATAGATAGATAGATAGATAGATAGATAGATAGATAGATAGATAGATAGATAGATAGATAGATAGATAGATAGATAGATAGATAGATAGATAGATATGTATACATATCGCTTGCCAAACAAGTTACCCTTGTTTGACAAGAGATTCCATTTGAGAACTTTGAGTCAAAACTAAAACAACATCGAAATAGAATTAGTCACTAAAAAAAACATATATGCACTGATATTTTATCCACTTTCCTTTCATAAATATTTTGTAATAATATCATGTTCGGCCGTGGAGCGACTATGAGCATATAGTCGTCCTAAAGGATGACCGGTTACTTGCGCGGTGACTTTGTTTAATCCTTTCGTTACCGTATTTATTTTGAGATGCTCTGTGTTTCTTTCAATTAATTTTGAATATAACAAAGTATTTAGTAAAATATCTCAGTTATCATTCAGCTAGTGTTAGGAACATAAATTGTGACTAAGGTTTGGTGGAAGATTTTAATTCAAAACTAATGAAAACAAGACATTAGTACTACAGAGCCAGAGCCGGTTTCAGCCGGGTTGGTAATGAAAGGATTAAAAATATCATGGCGTCTTTAACCCTTTTGTTACTATAATTCTGTTGAGATGCTCTGTGTTTCTTTCAGTTGATTTTAAATATAAACAAAGGATTTAGTAAAATAACTTAGTTATCATTCAGCTAGTGTTAGGAACATAACTTTGGACTACGGTTTGGTCAAAGATTTTAATTCAGAACTTATGAAAACAAGATATTTGTACTACGGAGCCAGAGGAAGTTTCAGCCGGTGCCCACTGACAACTTCATTCTCTCATCCGTGACCGGCGACGGACCGGCGTTCAGTCCAGGGGGGAATATATGTACCACAGACAAGACCAGGTCAATTGGCTGTGAAATGAATGCGGATGCAGCGGATGACCAACAGGGCTGTGGAATCGGAGTCGCGGAATCGGAGTCGCGGAATCGGAGTCGTGGAGTCGAAGTCGGAGTCGGAAACAATTAAGGGGTTGCTGGAGTCGGAGTCGGAGTTGGAGGTGCCAATAGTTGAGGAATCAGAGTCAGAATCGGAGTCGAGGTTTTTTGTTTCGACTCCACAGCCCTGATGACCAAGGAGTCTTGCTTGGCCTCAAATAATCTATATATAATGTTGTATATGAGATAATGTTTGCACTACATAAAATCTGTTTTATATACATTACAATACTTATATTATACATACATACACACATACATACATACATACACACACACATACATACATACATGCATACATACATACATACATACACACACATATACATACATACACACATACATACATACATACATACATACATACATACATACATACATACAAACATACATACGTGCATGCGTATATATGTATGTATTATGTATTGATTGAATGATTGATTGATTGATTGATTGATTGGTATATGCTCATGCATGTTTTCCCTTTTTTCTCTCCCTATTCAGGACCCAACAGCCCCTTATCCTGCATACTACCTCATTGTCTTCGTCCAAGAAGACCCCTTAATTCAAAGAGTGACAGATTCCAAATTCCTTTTATCTTGTGTCTACACAAGTGGACAGATCAACGTGTCGACATCAGAACTGGCAGTCAAAGACACCATGTGGTAAGTCCATCACGCCCACTCATATCTATATTTCATTTGGGGATTTAGTTTGCACGATTCTTTATGTGAGTTCGTGTGTTGAAGCATATTCTGTTGTGTCTGGGGAGATTCATTCTCTTTTAGTGCCTTATAAAAGTAAATGAGTGGAAATTTTACCGGTGCGTGTGTTAAATTATAAGGGAGTAGAAGAGAATGACTCTCCCCAGACACAACAGTATATATACATATATACATATATACATATATACATACATATTGTGTGTGTGAGTGTGAATTTGTGAGTGTGTGTGGGTGTGACCGAGTGTGTGTGGGTGTGACCGAGTGTGTGTGGGTGTGACCGAGTGTGTGTGGGTGTGACCGAGTGTGTGTGGGTGTGACCGAGTGTGTGTGGGTGTGACCGAGTGTGTGTGGGTGTGACCGAGTGTGTGTGGTGTGACCGAGTGTGTGTGGGTGTGACCGAGTGTGTGTGGGTGTGACCGAGTGTGTGTGGGTGTGACCGAGTGTGTGTGGGTGTGACCGAGTGTGTGTGTTTGTCTGTGTGTGTGTGTGTATGTGAGCGTGCGTTTGTGTGTGAGTGCGTGTTTGTGCGCGTGTGTGTGTAAGTGTGTATTTGTGAGTGTGTGTGACCGTGCGTGTGTGGAAGTGCGTGTTTGTGTGTGTGTGTGTTTTTGTGTAATTCCGTGTCTGTGTGTGCGCGCGCATGTGTGTCATTCACATACATACAGGTCTGTTGTTTGTCTCTGTACATGTATGGGTCTCTATGCATACATTTATGTATTGGGGTATAATTTTTCTACACAGGAAAATTAAAGACTACCACTGGGAAGTTATCCAAGGTTATATAGACATGTCCTACGAACTGGGTATATACGCAGATGACGGAGCCTTCAACACGCCGATTACGACGGTGAATTTCGGAGAGAAAATGGCCCTGAAGATTGTCATGTCTGGAATAGATGAAGGTACGCAGACGCACTGAGACAAGCCAGTGGCTTTTTGTCTAATCAAAATCTGATGTGTTTCTCAATATTATACTAACGTGTTTTTGTTTTGTTATATCTGGTGTTCTCTCTTTCTAATTTGTACACAATATAGATTCGTACCAAAGAAGTCCTGTAGAAATGTAGGGATAAACAAATGATTTTTTTTTAATAGAAATTCACAATGGAAGTGTGTAGTGTCTTGTTGTGCTAATGGTTTATTTTGACTGTGACAAATCGGACTGGCAAGTTAAAGCTAGCGTTAATGGGAAACGAAGTTTTCAATTTGGTGTCAAGAAATGTTATTCGAAATACATTGAAATACTTAGAATCGAAACAGACATGTGAGAGACATTCTAGGGAGGAGTGTTCACAGGGTACACACACACACAGGTCTGTACACATATATGTGTATATATGTATATAGCTTAGATATATATGATATATACATATATATATGTGTGTGTGTGTGTGTGTGTGTGTGGAGGCGCAATGGCCCAGTGGTCGGGGCAGTGGACTCGCGGTTGTAGGATCGCGGTTTCTATTCCCAGGCAAGGCGTTGTGAGTGTTTATCGAGCGAAAACACCTAAAGCTCCACGAGTCTCCGGCAGGGGGGGGGCGATCCCTGCTGTACTCTTTCGCAAAAACTTTCTCTCACTCTTTCTTTTGTTGGCCTCCGCGCTTAGTCAGCAGGGTGGCGTCACTTGGTGGCTAAAACAATGCGAAGCGCATTGTGACCAGCGATGTGTAGCAACATCTGATAGCCTGGTCGGTCACGGTGATCACGGTGATATATATATATATATACAGTGTGTCGCAGAAGTCGCGCACCATTCCGCTTTTCATATAAAATAATTAAACCATTTTATTTTATTTTATTTTTTCTGCATGTTTTATTGTAGAGGGTGCTCAATTTGAGCATTTGTTACGATTACTTTCAATAAAGGTGTTTTTGAAGTCAATAAGGGTGTATTCTTTTAAAAAACCAGGGTGGTGCGCGACTTCTGAGACACCCTGTATATTTGGACCTTACATGGCTGGTTTGACCCTTTAGCATTCAGATTACTCTGTCTAATTTAACACTTATCTATCCACATTGTTTTGAATTAATCATGTATTATCTCATGCTTTCGAGGTTTTGACGTTGTGATTGTTTTACTTTTAGAATGGCATTGTAGGGTAAGTGTGAGATGTTAGATGTGGTATGTTTTAATATAAAACAGGAAAAATATTTGGGTTGTTCAAATGCTATTGATATTTTAGTTTAGGCCAGTCGATAGTGATCGGACATACTTGTAATCCTTTGCCTTCCAGCCATGACCATCTAACCTTATTTATATCGATGAATACCTTTTCCGGTATGACCTTATTCTTTTAGACTGTAGGATGAGATTCAATCCGAGCAAACCATATTTCGGTTACCACATCAAGTCTTTAGGAAAATAAGAATTAATGCATCCGCTTTGGCAGCAGAAAATGGATATGTCATAGAAAAAAAAAAGGGAAAATCATGAATGAGTTCTTCAACATGAACGTTTGTAACCAGCAAAGATTGAATAATGTGTCGTACAGAGAAGTTGAAAAGAGATTTTAAACAAACAGACCCATGGAACATTTTGTCCAAAAAAAAAATGGCGACAAACTGAACTAATGGCTTACACCGTCAAACTGACGTTGTTATTGATGGTAGCGGGTTGAATGGTGATTAGCATTTCCTGGGATCTTTCATCTGTTTGGCAAGGTTCACATATGGTAAGTTTCTTGAGCTTGTTGCAATTCTTGTTTCATTTGGAATTCAGTACATGGAACTCATGTCAGGAAGCTCAAAGAAAATCAAGAAGAAAGAAAACAAAACTTTGCAAGCGTATTATTTCTCGCTTGAATCAAAATGAATTTATTTTTCTTTTGCTCTGATCTCGTTTCAAAAGACATTTTCTGAAAGATCGAAAGCAAAATACTGTTCTATAATGGTTAATGCCACACCTGATTCCACAAATGTCGAAAAGACGCCATTTTTCATACGTTGACTTCAAAGATTAGATTGTGAGAATTTAAGATCCTTGAGAGATTTCTGTCTTTTGAAGACTGTTGAGCAAAAACAGCTTCTGAGATTGCAAGCTTGATAAAGTAAACTGAATAGAAACTGTATTCTTTTGGAAGATTGCAAGGGTTAAAGATACAGAGGCGATGATGCCAATATGACAATCAAATACAAGGGAGTAAAAAAGAAATGTCATTTGATAAAAAATAATTTCCTCTTCCCTCTAGGAAAATTGCAGAGCTTAAGGATATGACGACTTACCAGTAAGGCATACAAGGATACAACGGAGTGCAAGAGACTATTGTTGTTGCTGCTGTTGTTGTTGTTATTGTTGTTTGTTCCTTCTTGAGCCATGCCTGGCTCATAAGGGCCGGTCTCCCGGTTTCATTGGGGTATAGGTTCCCCACCTAGACGGGACGCCGGTCCGTCGCAACTAGAGACTGTTACTTTATGAAAATTCATTTGTCCCTGTTTTTTTCTCAAAATGTGTATGCAGTGCCTTAAATTAAAGGAACACAAATCAACAGAAAGTTATACTGAAACAGTTACCTTTTAGGGAAATATCCAAAGTGTCCATAATATCGTTTGCTTCGGTCCAAACTGAAACAGCAGATTGTTTCGGGGTTGATAAACTAAGTACCAGTGAAATACTGGGGTTGATGTAGTCGACTAGTCCCTTCCTGCTCCAAACTTTCAGGCCTTGTGTCTTTAGTAGAAAGGATGCGGACAAACTCGTTATTGACACGCGTGCATAAAATTATTTCGGACACTTGAGGGCAGAAAGCTGGCAGAATCGTTAAACATTTTTTCAAATTCTTTACATTCAGAGATCAAATCCGACAGAGGCCATCTTTACCTTTTTATTCTTTCGGAATCGATGAAATAAAGTACCAGTCAAGTACTAATGTCTATGCGCTCGACAAAGGCCCCTCCCCTCGAAACCAATGTCCTTGTAAATCAGAAATAATTATTTCAGACATTAGGTTTTATGTCCCTGTTTGATTCTGTTATTGAGGATTATTGATTTCAGATTTGAAGCTGTATTTTATCGTTTTTTCCTAGTAATACCTGTCTGTACTGGAAAAATCTCTTTTGGCCCTAAAACCATGTCATTTGCCGAAATTTACAATGCCAGTATATACGAGTCAAAGACCATTCGATCGAATTAAATTGACATAGAAACGAAACTACACAATAACAATTTTGAGTAACTACATATTAAATCCGTTGATTAACTCAACAAAATGTACAACATCAAGTTGTGAAACAATGTTCCAAATCTTTATGCATCACTCTAGGTATTCCCTTCACCCACCCGCCAACGCCTACAATGGCAGACGACAGCATCGACAGAACAATCAGTCAACATGCTTAGCTCTTTAGCATCCAGATTACTCTGTCAAATGTAATGCTTATTTACTCGCATTCTCTGCTATTAATTATGCATTATCTTGTAGCTTCGAGCCGTTGATGATGTGATCACTTTTAGAATGACAGGATAGGGAAGGTGTGCGAGGCTGTGTCTGACTGGTTTGAATATAAAACAGGCAGAATATTTGGGCCAGATATTGCTGGTTTAACCCCTTAGCATTCAGATTACTCTTGTCAAATGCATAGCTTATTTATTCACAATATTTTGAATTAATCATTCATTTTCTTGTAGCTTAGAAATTTCGTTGTAGGGTAGGAGAGAGGCCAAATCAGGTCAGTTTCAATATAAAACAAGAACATTTGAGCTGGATATTGCTGGTGGAGCTCTTTAGCGTCACGCCAGCTGTTTAGCTATACTCTTCCAAATGTAATGCGTATGTATTCACATTGTTTTGAATGGTCCACACATTATCGTACAACTTCGAGGTTTAGATGATGCGGTTATTTATTTTTAGAATATCGCAAAATAGATGTGAGGGGCTGTTTCTGGCTGGTTTGAGCACAAAACTGGTTGGATATTCGGGCCAGATATGGACAGTTTAAAGGATAAAGAACTATTTCAAAGAATAAACATGCCAGAAAATGATCTGGGGATATCGAAGGCGGCGAACTGGCAGAAATGCTAGCGCACCGGGCGAAATGCCTGGCGGTATTTCGTCTGCCGCTACGTTCTGAGCTCAAACTCCGCCGAGGTCGACTTTGCTTTTCATCCTTTCGGGGTCGATAAATTAGACACCAGTTACGCACTGGGGTCGATAAAATCGACTTAATCCGCTTGTCTGTCCTTGTTTGTCCTCTCTGTATTTAGCCCCATGTGGGTAGTAAAGAAATTGGTATTTCGTCTGCCGTTACGTTCTGTGTTCAAATTCCGCCGAGGTCGACTTTGACTTTCATCCTTTCGGGATCGATTAAATAAGTACCAGTTACGCACTGGGGTCGATGTAATCGACTTAATCGATTAGATAAGTAGTGTTTGTCTGTCTTTGTTTGTCCTCTCTGTGTTTAGCCCCTTGTGGGTAGTAAAGAAATAGGTATTTCGTCTGCCGTTACGTTCTGAGTTCAAATTCCGCCGAGGTCGACTTTTCGGGGTCGATTAAATAAGTACCAGTTACGCACTGGGGTTGATATAATCGACTTAATCCGTTTGTCTGTCCTTGTTTGTCCCCTCTATGTTTAGCCCCTTGTGGGCAATAAAGAAATAAGAAAATGATCTGGGCATATCAGTTCTACGCAGCGTGTAATCGGAACACTTTCCACGTAGTGTGAAATTGGAACACTCCTGGCATATTATGCAAAAGTTTCGCACAAAAATGCACGCAAAGCACTTTTTTTTTAAAAAAAAAAAAGCAAAAACCCAATTACCCATTTTATGTTCTCTACTAATTAATGAAAAATTAAAATTAAGCCGTTTGGGAATTTAATAATTAGTGGCGAAGGGCCTTTCAAACAGATCTTGGTCAAAGTAGAAACATGTGTCCCGACGGCCCGGCATCGTAGTGCAGTTGTTTCCCAGAGCGTCGTATTTGAATTGTGAGATTTCGTATTTTTCTACATGGATATTTTCTTTTTATTTTCGTAATGATTTCCCCAAAGTTCGATTTTGCGTTTCACCATTCAGTGATCAATAAATGAAATACTAGATAAGTACTATTTAACATTGATGTAATCGATTGCTTCCTTCTCCCACCCAAAAACTGTGGCCTTTGTAACTATGTTAGAAATCCTAATTCCTCTTCTTCTTCTTCTTCTTCTTTTTCTTCTTCTTCTTCTTCTTCTTCTTCTTCTTATTATTATTATTATTATTATTATTATTATTATTATTATTATTATTATTGGTAGTAGTAGTGGTAGTATTAGTAGTATTATTATTATCGCTGTTGTTGCTGTTGCTATTATTATCATTATTATTAATATTATCATTATTGTTATCATTATCATTATTACTTTATATTATTATTATTATTATTATTATTATTATTATTATTATTATTATTATTATTATTATTATTATTATTATTATTATTATTACATTATTACCATTACTACTGTTACCATTATATTATTATCAGTAGCATCATCATCATCATCATCATCATCATCATCAGCAGCAGCAGCAGCAGCAGTAGTAGTAGTAGTAGTAGTAGTAGTAGTAGTAGTAGTAGTAGTAGTAGTAGTCAGATTTGTGTTTAATGAAGTTATTAATGATCACGGGCAGCACATCAATGTTGATTATTGTAACAAACACAAATTAGACAGCCATGGGAGATGCGTGGGGAGTGGAATTTTAAATAATAATAATAATAACAACAAAAATAA
>NW_021823640.1:7500-21624 GCF_006345805.1 Octopus sinensis | reverse complement strand
ATATAGATATATATATATATATATATATATATATATATATATATATATATATATATATATATATATATATATATATATATATATATATATATATATATATACGTATATATATATATATATATATATTTTTATATATGCTTTACCTAATCTTTTAATCTTTTACTTTTTGGGTTTCGGGCGTTTGACTGCGGCCAAGCTAGAGCACCGCCTTTAGTCGAACAATTCGACCCCAGGACTTAGTCTTTGTAGGCCTCCTAGCACTTATTTTATCGGTCTCTGTTTGCCGAAGCACTAAGTTACGGGGACCAACATCGGTTGTCAAGTGGTGGACGGGGGAAAGGAAAAAAAAAACCAAGACACACAACGTATATCTATATATATACTATATATATATAATATATATATATATATATATATATATATATATATATTATATAATATACCTATATACAGCCGCATATACATAATAGATAGATAAATAGATAGATAGATAGATAGAGATAAATATATAGATATGTATACATATATGCATGTGGTTAGGAAGCCAACTACTTTGCCATACAGCCACACACGGCTTCCGCACAGTTTCCATCTAGTATGTACATGTATAATGCATCAACAACCCGAGGCTATAAGGGAAAATTGTGGGTCCAAGTGCCACTGAGTGGGAAAAAACCCGAAATCACTTTGTTGTCAAGTGAGCGTATAAAACACCTAATCCAACGTTTTCGGTATCTGGAATCCATTCCTCTTTACTCCATAATGGAAACGGATTTATTTTAACCTAATCAAAGACGTTTGGAAATTTACTAGAATGCCAATATTTATATATATTTCGAACCGTTCTTCGAAGAATGCCTCCTGGTCATCCAGAAAGGATTCCAACGATCATTTTACAATCATTATCTGTCAAAATTTCGACTAATCTTTTATAGAACGTGAGGTTCGAATTTTCCGTTATTATCATGGTTCTGTTGATGGAGTGATCGGCGTTTGTGGCAACATTCTATTTACCAAAGTCCAAAATATTTTCTGTGCTTGGGAGGCAGGTCAGCAGCTTATTTGATGGAGCGAGCTTCGTAAAGTTCATTGTAAGTTTATTTTATTTATGCGCCCTTTTCAAGCCTAGCCAGGATCATGGGCCCGGTTTCCCGGTTTCTATGTCGTATGTGTTCCCACCAGCTGGACGGGAGCCCAGTCCATCGAAGCGTTACTCAAGAAACAGGAACAAAGAGTGAGAGAAAGTCGGGGCGAAGGAGTACAACAGGGGTCGCCACCTACCCCTGTTGGAACCTCGTGGAGATTTTGATGTTTTCATTCAATAAACACGCACAACGCCCGGTCTGGGAATCCAAACCGTGATTCTCCGACCGGGAGTCCGCTGCCCTAGCCACTGGGCCATTACGCCTCCACTCTACGAATAGTAACATGCAAAAAACACATACTTTGGTCGATTCACTCGGTTAAACTCTTTAGGTTGGTGCGCTAATATGGTCGCAGCCCAATAACCGGAACCAGCAAAAGAATACAACATTGTCGAAATGCGAAATTAAAAAAAAAAACATTTTTTAGAAAATTAAAACAGACTGAAAAACAGAGAATATGACACATGAGCAAACATAATGAGGTGTGAAAATTAAAAGTTACTCATTAAAACATCAAAATTAGAATTAATTTGTCAAAATGAATAAAACAAAGATTGTAAAAATCAAAGAACGCAGACAGATAGTAGCACAGTTAATAACATGGGCGCCACTTCAAATACTAACAACACCAGCAACAGTTTTAGTAGCAAACAAAAGCAACGAGACTATCAACAATAATAACCACAAGACGAAATACATTTTAATGAAGCGGCGGGTCACAGGGTGGTACTGATTATTAACAATACAAGGTATCTATAAATTATCTGTACGAAACATGAAAAAAAAATCAGAAAAAAAAAGATAACGTTATATTATAGGTGCAAGTGCGGGTATGTGGTTAAGCGTTTACTTCCCAAACACGTGGTCATGGGTTCAGTCCCCCTCAGGAGCACCTTGGGCAATATCCTCTATAACTTCCTGCCGACCAAAACCTTGTGAATGGATTTGGTACATGGAAACTGAAATAAGCCTGTTGTATACACACACACACATATATATATATGTGTATATATATATATATACGACGGGCTTTTTTTCAGTTTCCGTCTACCAAATCCACCCTCAGGGCTTTGGTCTACCCGAGGCTATAGTAGAAGGTGTCACGCAACGGGACTGAACCCGAAACTATGTGATTAGGAACCAAGCTTCTTACCACGTATATATATATACATACATACAAGCCTCTCTTTTTTACTTAGAGCCCCAGTTTTTGTAGGCAAGAGAAGCACGAGGGAGACACTAAACGATGATGGTGCTGAAGTGGGCCATTGGAACGTTGACGCGTTCATATCGTGTTAAATACTATTAGTACGGTGTGCCCCTAAAAAGGGCAATTCATTTTACTCAGCTCTAAAGGACTTCCAACAGGATTCCGATGATGGTCTTCCTCTCTCACTCCCCCTCTCTCTCTCTCAAGACATGGATATGATGCTCCCCAACTACACCTGCTTGTCTTCAGAGACGCACATATCGTCGGCCACTAAGGGACACGCTGAACTGGATAAGATTAAGCAACTGACTAGCAAATCTGTGGTATTGCGCAGAATATTTGTTGTAGCACAACTTTTACACCAGGTAAAAACTTTCGATTTAACATTTCCAATTCGTTTATATAACAATGATAAGAACATAGAGACGTTTTGAATCATAAGTATGTTGTACTTTGTAGTTTATTTTTACAACAGCTGTATTTCGAAAGTCACCACAGTTCTTTCAGTGTCTGAAGCAGACAGAGAGTCTATTTCAAATATAACTTCAGGTTTTTTTTCTCATCTGCGGAATATTGTAGTGTTTACAGTAATTTTAAGAGAGGAGCAATTAAAAACTTAAAAACGAGGGTTGCCGCATTTTGACAATCTTTTGAAGGAAGAAAATCATTTGATCATTGGACACTCGAAAGAGAAATTATAAATTTTAACTCTATCATAAATGGAATTTTGATTTTTTAAAATTGTAAACGGGAAAAAAGTAACTATATAACACGAATATAGTTTCCAATAATATCAGAATGTAATATTTTAAAGCTACAATTTGAACGATATCAGTATAAGTAACAACAGAAGCAACAACAAAAATAATAAAAATACACTAACGCATACATCCATTCACGTACACATTTCTCGTAACATAACGGAAAATATGTTGATTTAAATCTTTAAACATACAGTTATTGAATGGTTGATTTTTTTCAGCATCAACTAACCGTTTCTGAGGAATTATTTGCGATGTAGAGATTTGTAAGCAAAAAGTATAAAGAAAAGATAAGGTATGGGTAGAATGGGGCTTCACTTTGCCGCAAGGAACGAATATATTTATATTTTATATTTTATCTAGTTTCAGCTCACGAGCTGTGGCCATGCTGGAGCACCGCCATTCGGTGTTGCTACATGATTTTACTTCATGAATGCTTTTTAGTAATTGCCATTTGGTGCATGAGAGAGTTCGATGCAGCTGCCCTCATCTGCACCTCCTGCCGTGAAGTTGGTTCATCTAGGACACCTGACAGGAAGAGATCCAGTTTTATTTTAAAGACATCTGCATCCACCCCATGCAGGTCTCTCAGGTTCTTTGGGAGGATATTGAAGAGCTGTGGGCCTCTGAAGCCCAGGCTATCACAGTATCTTGTCCTACATCTTGATGGCAAATTTGGAGTCCTTGGCACTAATCTGACCGACGCTTAGTTTTTTATCTATGTTTTTATATCTGCACAGAATAACTCACACGCACACACACATACACACACACACGCACGTATACGTACATAGATATATACATACATAAAAAATACGAGACAAAGATGACATATACGGACCATTGATAAGGAGTTTTGAATCCAGTACCTAAGGTAAATTTCAGCTTTGTATCTATTATTATTGGAGCAACAGTATTCGTGCCAACACGTCTGGAGTAAAGGATGGCTGAACCTTGGATCTTGGGGAGAGGACCCAAATCCTTAATTCCTATGCTATGTATGATTACTATATGCTGCAGTATAAAAATCTAGAAGTTAAGATGCAATGGATGATGATTAAAATAAAGATACCTTCGTTCATAACCTTGCTACCAGGTAGGTAGCGGGTCAAAGTTTACTTTGAAATTAGAAGGAGAAAGCGAAGAACATACGTACATAAATGCTATGTACAAAAGAATTTGTAATAGTGGCAGTGGTGGTGGTGGTGATGATGGTAGTAGTAGTAGTTGTGGTATTGGTGGTAGTGGTGGTGGTAGTAGTGGTGGTGGTGGTGGTAGTAGTAGTAGTAGTAGTAGTAGTATATGTTATTTCTTGTTGCTGTCAATGTATGTTCCGTTCCTTTTCTTAGTGTCGATCTGTTCGATATTGTATTATGTATTGCTCATCTATATACCACCATCAGCAGCAGCAGCAGCAGCAGTAGCAGTAGCAGCAGCAGCAGCAGTAGTTGTAGTAGTTGTAGTAGTAGTAGTAGCAGCAGCAGCAGCAGAGGCAATATAAGTAGTAGTAGTAGTAGTAGTAGTAGTAGTAGCAGTAGTTGTTATTAGTTCTTGTTATTTTAGTTATTGTTGTTGCTGTTGTTGCTTAAGACGTTGTTTGTTGTTTTCTAATATCGTCGTACTCTTGGTTACGGATAGAGTCGTCAGACGTTCTTATTTATATTCATCAAAGATGTCACGAACTGAATATTGTTCTTGAATTGTACCAGGAAAAGAAAAAAAAGCAACAATATCTAAAAACGGAAAAAGAACGAAAAGCACAACAATCATAACAACAACAGCAACAACAACAACAACAACAACAGCATCAACAACAACAAATCAACAACACAGTCTCAAAAGGAAAGATAATTGGTTGGTAATAACGGAAAGAAGTAAAATTAAATTTCGTTTCATTCCAATAAGAAATTGAATAATAATAATAATAATGATAAAAATAATAATAATAATAATAATAATAATAATAATAATAATAATGATAAAAATAATAATAATAATAATAATAATAATAATAATAATAATAATAATAATAATAATAATAATGATAAAAATAAATAATAATAATTAATAATGATAATAATAATAAATAATAATAATAATAATAATAATAATAATAATAATAATAATAATAATAATAATAAAGATGATGAAGACGCTGACTAAGATAATGAAAGATAAGTAACAAAAATTCATATAACCACAACCATGGCAACAACAACAACAACAATAATAATAATAATAACAATAATAATAATAATAATAATAATAATAATAATAATAATAATAATAATAATAATAATAATAAATGTAAGGAAATTGATTGTGTTTGCTTTAGAGAATGTCTTTTGGTTTTTGGTTCCAGTGATAAATAAAGTTAGTCATATTAAATAAAATTCTACAAAGAAGAAATAAATTTCGTTTTTTAATCTATTAAAAGAAAATTAGCGATTCGAAATAATATCATTTTTTTTCTCTTTTGTTTATTTGTTTGTTTATTTACTGAATTATTATTTTTATGTATATATATGGATGGCTTGTTTTGTTTTGTTTTATTGTTTTTCGTTTTTCGTTTATAATTTTTCAATCGTTAATCAGAAGAAAAGATCGAATTTTGCAGACACAGTCAAACGGATAAACTTGTTAGAATCTTCTGAGACCTAGAAGAATTTGCAAGATAGCATCACCTGTTCCCTCCTCTCATTCTGCCACTACTACTACTACTACTACTAATAATAATAATAATAATAATAATAATAATAATAAATAATAATGAGGAGGAGGAGGAGGAAGAGGAGGAGGAAGAGGAGTAGTAGGAGGAGGAGGATAATAATAAGTGCAGCCATAGTGGCTCGACGTGTTTTACTAAAAACTAAAAGACTAACTGTCAGCGAAATTGACAAAATAGTCAGATCAGTCAAAAGTCAGATAAGTATAACACACACTCACTCACACCCACGGGTAAAAGCTCTGAAATCACTAACTCAAACCAGCAAACTGGGTATACAGAACCCGATGAAGGTGGACCATCAGTTGATACTAAAAACACTATGAATGACCACGGCTGCAATGAACTGTTAGATGGAATACTAGAACGATAACTAATACAGTTGAAGATAGAACTGTATTTAAATTGATGTAACGATTGCATTGTTCAATTAAAAATAGTCGCTTGAAACGGTCGTACTGCATCACTACTTGAAATCTTGTCAATTATTTTGATTCTATTCACCCTACTTCGAGCTGTTCGGATAATACCAGACTGTATCTTAATTACTTCTCATACATATGTGTGTGAGTGTGTGTGTGTGTGTGTGTGTGTGTGTGTGTGTGTGTGTGTGTGTGTGTGTGTGTGTGTGCACATATACACTTAAACGTACAAATATATCTTTTAATATCTGCTGCTAATAATTTGCTTGGGCACATAAAGTACGATATAAAAATATGTTCATTTAATGTGTTTCCCGAGCATGAAACTACTAGTAGGTCCTATTCAAACACTACCTTTATTAAATATGTGTCTCTCACTCAATGGAGTACTTGTTTCTTTGCTCCAACCTATAATGGAACCGTAAACTACACGCGCATATATATATATATATATATATATATATATGCAGAGAGATAAGCCGAAAAAGTGAATGATAGAAAAGATATATAGAATATTAAATAAATTCAATACGATGGCGGGAGTATTGGAATCCAATTAGATTTTGCTTCCGCCAATAATATTAGATAATTTCTCAATCCACAGAAGCTGAAATAGAAAAACGAAATTGGATGACATTTTAATAGAATATCGAGGCATTCGTAAACTGTGCAAAGAATTAAATTCAACTAGTATCCTGGTGCCGATTATATCCACCTACTTAAAAGGGTTAGAAATATTACGAAAGGAATTCATAGCAAATGAAAATATTAAATTTTGCATTTGTCTTTTAAAGAGACTGAATGTGTAATCGTGTGCCGAAACCTTCTTTTTTTTAATATGTATCCTGAGAATACATATTATAGAATAAAAATTTTTCATAAGAAGGAAGATTAATATCATAGAATGCGTTATTGATTATTTAATATAACTTAACAAAGAAACCTAATATCTGTAATTTATTTTATATATATTTAGGTTTGCTAAAAGAATTATTTTCGTTATGATAATGAACGTAAAATTATGCATTCCGTTGTTCCTTAGCATTTTCTCTGGAAGACGAAACTCTGCGACCCACATGACCATATCTATTTACCTATCTGTCTGTCTCTCTGTCTGTCTGTCTATCTGTCTATTTGTCTGTCTGTCTGTCTGTCTCTTTGTGTTTGCATGTGTTAGCGTGCATGTGTGCGTGTGTGTGAGTGTACAATTCTTATTTTGAAACTTACTTGAATATACATGCGAGTGTATATATATATATATATATATATATATATATATATATATATATATTGGCTATCACCATGATTGACCGCTAGCTACTAAAGCTTTCTTTTCTTCTCTCTGTTTATTTTTTCGTGTTCCTTCCTGTTGAAGAGCATAGGCTCGAAACGTAAAAGAAATTCTCACCTTCTCGAGCATTAAACTAATACACCTAGTTGTTGTTTACACACCTGTCTTCATGTTTTGTCTTTTATAAATTGCAACTAAATATACATATCACCGTGATAACCGTGACCGACCAAGCTATCAGATGTTGCTACACATCGCTGGTTACAAAGCCCTTTGCATTGTTTTAGCCTTCAAGTGACGCCACCCAGCTGGCTAACCGAGCAGGCCAAGAGAAGGGAGAGTGAGAGAAAGTTGTGGCGAAAGAGTACAGCAGGGATCGCCACCACCCCCTGCCCGAGCCTCGTGCAGCTTTTAGATGTTGTCACTCAATAAACACTCACAACGCCCGGTCTGGGAATCGAAACCACGATCCTACGACCGTGAGTCCGCTGCCCTAACCACTAGGGCAGCGGAACAATGTGGTCGAGAAGCTTGCTTCTTACAACACAGCCAGTCCTGCGCCTATCTATCTATATCTCTCTTTGAATATATACATATAATATATTATATATATATACAATATATATATATATATATATATACATATATATATATACATATATATATACATATATTATATATATATATATTAGATATATATATATATATATATATATATATATATATATATATGTATATATATATATGTTATATATATATATATATATATATATTATTATATGTATATATTCATATATACATGCTTACATACACATCTATGTTGACTCACACACATACACACAAATACAACATAACTCTTCCAGAAGCAGAATTCTGTTGTCAGATTATAACCACTGTAGGTGCATAAGTATTTAATTTGCGCAGCCTAAGATCACTTAGCAATCGCTCGAACTCCTAAAACCCTAAGCCTTTTCTTCCTGATCTCCTTTTCTACCTTTCCTCCCAAAACAACGAACACCTTGAACATTGCAATATACTCTGCCTTTACAATATACTCTGCCTTCTACCTAATCCTGTCTGCTAGAACAGTGTTAATCCCGGACTACGGAACAGCAGCGAAAAGACGTCAGTAACAAGAATAATCCTTTATACTACAGACGTGGAGGCGCAATGGCCCAGTGGTTAGGGCAGCGGACTCGCGGTCATAGGATCGCGGTCTCGATCCCCAGACCGGGCGTTGTGAGTGTTTATTGAGCGAAAACACCTAAAGCTCCACGAGGCTCCGGCAGGGAATGGTGGTGATCCCTGCTGTACTCTTTCACCACAACTTTCTCTCACTCTTATTTCCTGTTTCTGTTGTAACTGTATTTCAAAGGGCCGGCCTTGTCACTCTCTGTGTCACGCTGAATATCCCCGAGAACTACGTTAAGGGTACACGTGTCTGTGGAGTGCTCAGCCACTTACACGTTAATTTCACGAGCAGGCTGTTCCGTTGATTCGGATCAACCGGAACCCTCGTCGTCGGAACCGACGGAGTGCTTCCATCCACTACTACAGACACGAAGATAATAAAAATAATAATGGTTTTAAATTTTGCCACAAGGGCAGCGATGCTGGGGGAGGGGATGAGGGAATTACATCGAACCCTCAGCGTTTAGCTGGTACTTATTTTATCGACCCCGAAAGGTAAAGTTGAACTCTGCGGAATTTGAACTCGGAAATAAAATAAGGGGCAGGAGTGGCTGTGTGGTAAATAGCTTGCTTACCAACCACACGGTTCCGGGTTCAGTCCCACTGCGTGGCATCTTGGGCAAGTGTGTCTGCTATAGCCCCGGGCCGACCAATGTCTTGTGAGTGGATTTGGTAGACGGAAACTGAAAGAAGCCTCTCGTATATATATATATATATATATTATATATATATATATATGTATGTATGTGTGTGTATATGTTTGTGTGTCTGTGTTTGTCCCCTCACCATCACTTGACAACCGATGCTGGTGTGTTTACGTCCCCGTCACTTAGCGGTTCGGCAAAAAGTGACGGATAGAATAAGTACTGGGCTTACAAAGAATAAGTCTCGAGGTCGATTTGCTCGACTAAAGGTGGTGCTCCAGCATGGCCGCAGTCAAATGACTGAAACAAGTAAAAGAGTCAAAAAGAGTAAGTGTTCACCAATAAAAGTTTTAGCCGAGGCTACATCAGATTGTCTATGTGGTAACTCAACCAGCTAGAAACAGTAGCCCATCCACCTTTACATTATACGTTGCTCTCTCAGAAAATAAGAACACGAGAACTTAGATTGTCCTAGTTACGCTAAACCGCGAGAAAAAGTTTTGATATTAGCGGACGGAGTTTTTTTCTTCTTTTTTCATAGCTCTGTTCTATGTAGAATGATGTATGAGTTAGCAACAACAACAATAGAAATAGTAACAGCAACAACAATAACAAGACGCAATGGACCGTCTTTCAAAATACAAAGAGTATAGATAGCATTTTAAAACCTTGCAGCATTCATTTAATAGCTCATTTAGAATTTAACAATGGCTTCCGGAATCATTTACTGGAAGAAACCGAAAACGGAAGACTCTTAGTTTTACTCGTTTGAGCCAATCTCTATTTTAATATATTTCAGACTCTAAAATCAGAAGCTATAGAATATTGGATAGACACATTTCCTAACTTGTTCGAAAATATACGCTTTAAAACTTCCATAATTGAAGCTATTTATTATGGTAAACCAAAATTCGATAGATAATGGAACTGGCAAAAGTTTCTTTGCGTTAATGGAGAGTAAAGTAGCTACAAGAATCTCCAACCTATTTATTCTGGTTATTCTGTGTCTATTAAACATTTTCGCATTACCATAAGCCTTCGTGGGACCCTCTACGAGGTTACTCGATACAGTAGAATTAATAGCAGTCAAAATTTACTCAGTTGACGCTAGATTGGGTTTATCCTTATTGCATGATATAAAATGCCATGCGGTGTTTAATTCTGGAATGATATGAACTGGCATCAAATACCACGGAGGAAAACAATGCCGTTCATTCGTCCGGCGATTATATCATTAGGCATCTCCTAGGTCCCTCCTTGTGTTCAGAGGTCGGACTTTCAAGAGTCTCCAAGACCCTTTCGGTTGTGTCATATGCATATAAGCAGTTGGACCCTTTTTTCCTAATCATTCTTTGATTTCTTCAATTTAAATACCTCTGTTAGTTAGTTAGTAGTTAGTTAGTTAGTTAGTTAATTTGGCTCAAAAGCAAATAGCAAGGCCATGTAGGAGGACATGGAGTTAAGTACAGGGTGGTGTTCATGTAAAGAGTTCAGGCCACGAGGGTCACTTGCTCTCTTTCACTACACATTTCCTGAGAAGATGGACTTGGGTAATGAGGCGTGGCGAATTGCATATTCAATATACGATAGCTGTTTCGAACGGATTCCACGAGGTACCATAGATACTAGGAGCTGATATAATTCAACTGGAGTGGTGGTGGGGGTCTCTCACTATTCTGCAAGAATTTTCAACGAAATAAACTTCGTACTAGAATTTCCATTTTTGTGTTGGGGCTAAGTGGATGACGAAGGCATAAATTACCTCATAAGATACAGTGGTCACGTCCGGGACATTAATGACACCTATCCAACCTGATCAGCTATTATATGCTTTGGAAGACATGATAATGGTACAACAATTGTCATGCCGGGTCAATAGCTAAGGTGTTATGTGACGTGACCAAGCTGTTTGATATTAGTTCCGAAGGTCAGTCCGCAAAAGAGGAAATGGAGGGGGAAAGGAGAAAAATGATAATAATAATAATAATAATAATAATAATAATGATGATAATAATAATAATAATAATAATAATAATAATAATAATAATAATAATAATAATAATAATAATAATAATAATAACAACAATAATAATAATATCTAAAAACAGAAACAATTCCTATCATAGTAGGTGCATTAGGCATGATAAGAAAATATTCAGACAAATATATAACAAAAACACCAGGACTTACAAACACATATAACATACAGAAAATTGCACTACTAGGCACTGCACACATCCTACGCAGAACACTTTACATACAATAACCACCAGAGCATCACAACAAATCACAGCACATACCCAAGGCACACAGAGCTGCGCTCGGTAGTGAAGTGAAAGCATGCTATAAAAATAAAACTACAGAATAATAATAATAATAATAATAATAATAATAATAAGGTCACAGAAAACGAGAAAGCAACCATACTCTGGGATATGCCGATACACACAGATAGAGAAATTAAGGCCAACAGACCAGATATAGTTGTCAGAGATCATGAAGAAAAAAAATGCTTTCTAATTGATGTATCGATACCGGCTGATGACAACGTGTCTCTAAAAGAAATGGAGAAAACTCTCAAAATACAAAGACCTGGAAATAGGAGGTAACTAGAATGTGGAATCTGAAAACAGAAACAATTCCTATCATAGTAGGTGCATTAGGCATGATAAAAATATATTCAGACAAATACATAACAAAAAACACCAGGACTTACAAACACATTAAATACAGAAAATTGCAATACTAGGCACTGCACACATCCTACGCAGAACACTTTCCATACAATAACCATCAGAGCATCACAACAAATCACAGCACATACCCAAGGCACACAGAGCTGTGCTCGGTATTGAAGTGAAAGCACGCTATAAAAATAAAACTACTGAATAATAATAATAATAATAATAATAATAATAATAATAATAATAATAATAATAATAATAATAATAATAATAACTATGAAATAACAAAAGAAAAGATATGGTATAGATACATCCCAGAAAAGGTCACGGAAAAGATGAGAAAGTAACCATAGGCTGGGATTTGTCAATACACACAGAGAAATCAAGGCTAATAAGCCGGATATAGTTGTCAGAGATCACCAAGAAGAACAATTCTTCCTAATTGATGTACCAATACAAACAGATGACAATGATTCTCTAATAGAAACGGAGAAACTTGCAAAATACAAAGATCTGGAAATCTGGGTAAATCTAATGGGGAGCTTAAAAACAGAAACAATTCCTCTCATAATAGGCGCATTAGGTATGATAAAAACATACAGACGGATATATGTACGTGTGTGTCTTGTGTGTGTGTGTGTGTGTGTGTGTGTGTGTGTGCGTGTATACGTACATACATAAGCGCACACATATTCATATGCACTTATCGTTCTCTTTCCTTTCTACTACCGCTAAGTAATTTGACCAACACTCTAAAGGTCAGCCAACAAACAGAGATATGCATTGTAAGCTAATGGATGATCTACGATAAAGTCTAAGAGGAAAATTACGTCACTTAACACCCAAAAAATTTCGCTCACCAAACAGAGACACAGACGAGAAATGTTAGGTTCTAAGAGGGCCTTGTTGTTAGTGACAGTGGTTAAGCATACGGGAGCTCTGATAAAGGGGACTTCTCATGAAAGTCGTTCCATCCATGACTGTCACGTTAATTTGTTTAGGAAGATCTATATTGCAAACATTTTTTTATCCACTTCCAAGAGTCTACTGTGCTATCTCAAAAATTTAATTGGCGTTGGTCTATTAATATATTACAAGAACGCGCGGCGTCGATGTGTGATAAGTTCGCTTCTTGACAACATGGCTCCGGTTTCAATCCCACTGCAGGACATTTCGTCCAAGTGTCTTCTACTATAGTCTCAAGCCGATCAAACCTTATGAGTGGATTTGGTAGATGGAAACTGGAAGGAGACCATCGTACACACACACACACAGACACACACATATATATATTTATGTATATATATATGTGCATGCGCGTGTGCGTGTATGTGTATGTGTGTGCGTTTATGTTAGAACCGTTGTTGTTGTGTTTATGTCCCCGTAATTTGGCGGTTCGACAAACGAGAGCCTCACAAAAAAGACAAAGACAAAAATTGGCGCTTATCAGGGTAACTTTGAAAATCGCAATTAAAACAAATACGACATTATAAAAGGACGAAAAAGGAATAGAATTAGAAAATCTAAGAGAACAAAGGGAATGAATGTATATTCCCTAAAACATAATGTATACAACATATTCTGGACATCACTGTCACGCCAGCTAAATTTAATTCGTCCTTAGTCGAAAGACACCCGTTGTTAATGTCCTGATGTTTGTATTTGTATTTGTGTACAATTTCTCCGTTTTGTTTTCTGTCCTTGTTTTCGTATACACTCTCTGCTTTCTTCCAAGAAATCTAGTGCTCTTAGCTTACCTTTTCCTTGAGGGTGGCCAGAATGAAAGCGCTTGCACACTTATTAAAGCCCGCACACAATGAGTGAAATTCCTTCCTAAGTGTTTCTACCATTCTACTCTCTAAAAGTTTTTTCTAAATCTTAACTTTTGCAAAGAAATCATTCTCTAAATATGGTAACAGTATCAAGTAATTTCCTAAATACTCTAAATATCTGTAAAGATATATATATATATATGTGTGTGTGTGCATGTGTGTGTGTGTCTGTATGTATATACATGTACATACGCAAATATATATATACATACATAAACA
>NW_021823640.1:0-5000 GCF_006345805.1 Octopus sinensis | reverse complement strand
GAAAATGGTGTATATAAATAAGATGGCAACACAGTGGAAGGTAGTAAAAGAATAAGGTGAAGGCTATAGAAAAGAAAAAAGATGCATAAAAGTTCATAGTTCAACCTTCCGAAGTAATAGCAATCAAAGCATGAATCCTTAGGTGCAATCCTGCGCAGATCCATGAGCGTAGGTTTTTAAGAGCAATCTTGTGTATAACCATAGAGTGAGGCAGAGAGAGGATGAAAGAGAAAGAGAGACAAAGTGAGAAAAAGATAGATTGATAGAATAGATGGATGGATAGATACACAGACAGATAGACAGACAGACAGACAGATAGATAGATAGATAGATACATAGATAGATAGATAGATAGACAGACAGACAGACAGAGACTGACTGATTAGTTTACAGGCCCTTCCCACATACATATAAGAGTTCAGGACTCAAGTAAACCAGGTATTGATACTTATACATACATACATACATACATACATACATACATACATACATACATACATACATACATACATAATACTTACATACATGTATAAATGCATAGATGCCTGCATATATAAAGTGAAGAATGATTTAAAAGTATTGGTGAAGTTTGCAAAGATGTATCTTTGAAAAGATAGCATCTGCTCCTGAGGTTTTGATACGGGCAACTGTTAATATACGGCTTTACTCCAGGAAATTCTACTCTGTCTGTATAAACTGAAGACGTCAGACGATCTGTTTGCAAGGCTGCCGCTATTTATCTTCAGTATCATTGATGTTTGTAAAGAAATCTTTGATGGTGCAAGAATTACTGAATAATGAAGCCAGTTAGTTAGAAATGGATAAATGAAATAAATGAATTACTTTTGTTTCAGCTAAACTTGCCTTTAACGATTATATATGTACGCATACATATATATATATGTGGAGATGGGGTGTATGTAAGAATATAAATGTCTATATATCTATCTATATATATATATAAATATATACATACATATATATAAATATACACATATACATACATAACTATATATATATATATAAATATATGTGTGTGTGGGTGTGTATGTATGTATGTATATATATATATATATATATATATATATATATATTATATATATATATAGGTATATTATACATATATGTGTATATATGTATATTATACATATATATATATTATATATATGTATACATATATATTATGTATGTATGTACACAAAAGATATATATTATTAAAGATATTCGCTAACTTGGTTTTTTAATCTAGTTTGCAAGATTCTTTAGACACAACACAGTATATATATACCAAATGATACATTTCTGCGTATGTATGAGCGTATATAAGCTTATATATGTATATTATATATAATATATATATATATCACCATCAAAATACAGGTCCAGATACTGCAACAGCTTGGGTTTCAGAGGACCACAGCTCTTTAACATCCTCCCTAAATGCCTGAGAGACTTACATGGTGTGGATGTGGGTTTCTTTAAAACTAAACTGGATCTCTTCTTGTTGGGAGTCCCGGATGAACCTACCTCACGACGGGAGACACGGATGCGGGCAGCAGCATCGAACTCCCTTGTTGATCAAGTGCCACGTATCAGAGGTGGATTCACAAACTAGTGTAGCTCATTCAGCGGTGGTGCCCCAGCATGGCCGCGGCCTTCGGGCTAAAACATTTTTAAGGATTTAAAGATTATATATGTGTGTGTGTGTATACCTACGTTTGTAAATGTATATATAAGCATGTGTGTAGTATTACGTGTATACATTTCCCTTTGTAAGCATGCGTATATACATATATATATATATATATATATAATATGCGTATGTGTCTATGGATGCATGCATATTGTATACTATGTGTATTTAATATGCATATATAAGTGTGTGTGTGTGCGTGTGTGTGTGTGTGTTAGGTTCTGTTTGTATTCGTCAGTATACAACCTCCAACGTCTTAGAGATATAATGAAGCGATTGTTCATCTAGATCAAAAATTAACTGAATGCTAGTAAGGTGGGCATGGCTGGAAATCTTTTTGCCGTGTGACTGCTATATCAGGGCTGACTTGTGGTAAGTAAAAATGAGGAGAAATTATTGTATGTAATTTTATCTTTCGAGGTGTGACTGACGCACTGGGGTCGACGCACTGGGTTCGATGTCCTTGTCTGCCCCCTGTGTTTAGCCCCTTGTGAGCAATAAAGAAATGTCTATCTAAATATATATATGTGTGTGTGTATACATAATATGCATACAAATCCATATATTTATCTTAATGTATATCAAACTCTCTCCCTCTCTCTCTCTATACACACATACACACACACACACACACATTGATATCAATACAGTAGTGTTTCTCTTCTGTTGTTCCTTCTCGAGCCAGGCCTGCCTCATAAGGGCCGGTTTCCTTGGCGTATAGGTTCCCCACCTGGTTGGAACGCCGGTCCGTCGCAGGTGAGCTGCAAGATGCAGGGGGAAAGAGTGAGAGAAACTTGTAGCGAAAGAGTCAGCAGAAGTTTGCCATTTCCTTCTGTCGGAGCCGCATGGATGTTAGGTGTTTCGCTCATAAACAAAAACATCGCCCGGTCTGAGATTCGAACTTGCGATCCCTCGACCGCGAGTCCGCTACTCAAACCACTAGGCCATGTGCCTCCACAATACAGTGGTGTTATGTGTGTGTGTGTGTGTATGTGTATTTTTCTATATCTATCACTGTGCGTTTATGAGTGTATGACAGATCCAGTATTATCTCTTAAATAAGAGTTCGTATGATTCAACTGTGAGAGGAACGGGGTGTTTGCCAAAACATATTCCAAGTATCTGAGAAAAGCGCAATGCTCTAATCTGCTGAATTCGAAAAAGAGGAAAGCTTGTGTATTTTGGCAAATCGCTATATATCTTGTATTTAGGGAGGATCTCTGGAACGGGATTTAGTAGGAAATCCTCTTAATATGAAAATGCTCATTATTAAATCACTATCTGATTGACATTCAGTTTGTTAGGAGGACTAGCTATCATTATCTCTCTATCAGGTTACCTATTTCTCTCTCTCTCTCTGTTTATCTATCTATCTATCTATCTATCTATCTATCTATCTATCTATCCATCTATCTATCTATCTATACATCTATCTATCTCTCTATTTCCCTATCTATCTGTCTATATATCTATCTATGTATCTATTTAATTATCTATCATTCCATCTAACTATCTGTGTAGCAATCTATCTATCTATCTATCTATATATCTATATGTGCGTATTTATATATATATATATATATATATACATATACACACTGACACATATACATACACATATATATGCATACAAAAACATATAAATATGTCTGTACATGTATACACACACAACACACACACATACATACATACATTCATACATAGATACATGCATGTTTGAATGTATGCATGCGATCATACATAGGCCCAAATGATCCATATATATATATATATATATATATATATACATAGAGAGAGATAGATAGGTAGATAGACAGACAGATAGATAAATAGATATATATATAGATAGATAATTATATACATACATACATACATACATACATACATACATGTATGCATGCATACATACATACATACATACATACATACACATGGCGCATTTTTCTTGCATCCATCTACGTATATCCGATAACATAAGCACATACTTGCATACACACACACACACTGACACACACACGCACGTACTACCACAGATACGTACGCACAAATACACGTATAGGAGTCTCAGGTATAAATATTCTCTATACTGCAGTCTCCTATACATGACAGATTCGTACATCCTGTGGTTTTTATAGTGACAGACACTGTGTAGTTTAGCTGATTATTGACTCGTCTGTCAGTTTCGTAAGAAACTTCGTCTTTAATACGTGACAGGTGTAATCTAGCAAAACTTTCCGCCATAGCTACCATTTTATGTCGTTCACCGCTCCTTATAATCTAACAGACTTCCTTTGCGTTTTGACTGTACGTGTTCTGCGTGTGTGCTTGTGTGTGTGTGTGTGTGTGTGTGTGTGTGTGTGTGAGTGTTTGTGCGTGTTTGTGTCTGTATGAATGTAATTTTTACCATTCCACACACGCTACATGCGCCATATGTGTATTCTGAGATTACATCCCATAGAAACGTTTTTACTAAACTATACACTCTTGTACATTCTATACATGAGGTACCTTATGTATATATATGTATGTATTTATATATATATATTTATTTATATATATACATATATATATATATATATATGTATGTATATATATATATGTATGTACATATATATATATATATGTTTGTGTGTGTGTGTGTGTGTGTATTTATATGTGCATTTATGCATTTATACAAATACATCCGTACATGTACACAGTCAGACCTACGCACTCACAGAAACATACACACACACGTACATGAAAATATATGTCTACCTGCATGCGTACATTTTATGCATGTATTTGCTTCCATACTTTGGTTTAGCGCTCGTATTCATTAAAATAATCCCACCGGAATGTAGAAGATGCTCTGAAGATGACAGCATGCTGGTCATCTCTGATGTCCCAGGCATTCAATTTGTTTCCTGTAAACGTTTGTAACACTTTGTAACGTGTCTGTAAAACGAAAACGGTCTCCGTCTTCGTGGTTCATTACCTGAATCAAACATACAATATATTGCGTTGAGATATCTTTGTATATGGTAACTGGCGAAGTTTCATACATTACAGCTTCTGCTCTAAAACCTTGCTGTCTCTCTGCTGTCTTTTTTTATCACTACCAAATGGCCTCTACATCCTTGGAGATTGCTAAACCTGTTTCACTTCCAATTACGCTTTGTCTATCCAACTGTCACTCTCTGCTTTTACCGTGTTGCGTAAACGAGCTGCACCGCCCTGTACGAATTGCTATGCCTCGGCCTTTCTCCTTATACATATTATCTTTTATTCGTTTATTCGTATATTTGTTTTAATCATTGAACTAGTT
>NW_021823639.1:20000-22861 GCF_006345805.1 Octopus sinensis | reverse complement strand
TACAGAAAGAGAGAGATTTCTATATTACTATGGAGAATTCAATATCATATAGCTTATATCTCATATGTTCATCATATACGATGAAGATAGCGATGCTAGTGTTCACAACGACGACGATGACGACAACGACGACGACGACGACAATGATGATGATGAAGGTGAAGATGATGAAGATGAGTCTGAGGAGGAGTACGAAGATAATATCTTAGTAAATGATGATGTCGATGAAAATAATCTCAGCAATAATAATAATAATAATGATAATAATAATAATAATAATAATAATAATAATAATAATAATAATAATAATAATAATAATAATAATAATAATAATAATTATATCATTATTATTATTATTATTATTATCATTATTATTATTATTATTATGATTATTATTATCATTATTATTATTATTATCATTATTATTATTATTATCATTATTATTATTATGATCATCAACAATAATCTAATCTTTCTTGAAATCGGCTTCACTTTTTTATGGGAACTAGATATAAGAAAATTGTAATCATTCCTTAATGATACATATGTATATACACCCACATAGATAAACGTGCGTGTGTGTGTGTGCATGTGTGAACGTGTGTGTGTGTCCGTGTGTGTATGCGTGTGAACACATATTACTAAGCTTAAATTCTTGTCTCGCTGAAGCTGTATCAAGCAGGAATAAATACGTGGATAACAGTATCTGTATGAAAGGCACTCGCACGCATACACTCACATAAAAAAGATATACATACATAAATACACATATACATATTTATATTTACTCACACACACACACACACACACACACACAAAAGCAAAACGACAGAAATAACAACATCGTTTAAGCAGAGAGATAGAAGTAAGATCAAGTCAGAAACTATTATAATTTAATTCTACGTTTTTCGATGATATCACCTCTGCTTGCCATATACCGCCAGTTATCATAACGGCGGTGATAGCCAGACACGCGTATAGACATACACAGGCATGCAAAATACATAGACACATAAACCCATACATCAATATATGTTTTTATGTGTTACAATTAGTTTCATGCGATAAAAGCATACCATACAGTATTTTTTAATATTTCGGGTGAATCTGCGCAATCTTCAGGCACTGCCCATATGACATAACAAGCTACAATAGGACGATAGAATGAAAGACAAAAATGAGAGAAATCATGATAATGATGAAGGTGAAGATGATGAAGATGCGTCGGAGGAGGAGTATGAAGATAATATCTTAGTAAATGATGATGTCGATGAAAATAATCTCAGTAATAGTAATAATAATAATAATAATAATAATAATAATATAATAATAATAATAATAATAATAATAATAATAATGATAATAATTAAACAATAAATAATAATAATAATAATAATAATAATAATAATAATAATAATAATAATAATAATAATAATAATAATAATTGAGGCTATAGACCAGAAATATTGGATAAGTGGATTTCACCAATCTCAGTGTTCAACCGGCCTCTATTTTATCAACCCCGGGAGGATAAAAGATAAAGTCGACCCCGACGGAATTTGATCTCAGAACGTAAATGACAAAGTTCGTGACTAAGTTGATAAAACTTAATGACGATGATGGTGATGCCGTACGTGGCAAGCATTGTAGATTATATTTTTATTTTAATGAAAGATCTCCAGAGAAGGGATATGGTTTTAAATTCTTGTTTTTTGGGGAGAGGGGGGGATAAAATTTCCTTAAATTGATGAAAACCCTCTACAACTATTAGAAAAATATTCAAAAATACAATTAAAACAGTTAAAACAACTACATAAAAGCAAGAGATGAACACACGGTGGCGATCGGGGGTGAGGAAACGAAGTAAACGTGGTTAAAGGAGAGCCATAAGAAGAGGAAGGGTGTTGAAATTGGTAATAATCTGTTTCTTCATTTTGGCATGGTGTTTTGCTATCCAGTTTTTTTTGACATAATGTGTTTCTTACCATCATCATCATCATCATCATCATCATCATCATCATCATCATCATCGTCGTCATCATCGTCGTCATCATCATCGTCATCATCATCATCATCATTATTATCGAAATCAAAATGAACATCACAATTGTCTCCACCATCGTGATCGTCATCATCGTCATCATCGTTGTCGACATCAGCGTCGACGTAATCATGAACATCATCATCACCATCATCATCATCGTTTCAATCAACACAAGCCGTAGCGGCTGCGGCGGCAGCATTCAGCGGTAGAGTCGTCAGCGGCATTTTTATTATCATCATCATCATCATTATTATTATTATTTATTATTATTATTATTATTATTATTATTATTATTATTATTATTATTATTTATTATTATTATTATTATTATCATTATTATTATTATTATTATTATTGGCAATATACATGTCATAGATTAAGCTGATGTCTAAGATATATCTAATCTCTGCCTTCCTTAACGCTCCTTTCTACAATATCATCAAGCTAGTTCCATTCCCCCAACTCTTTGCATTGGTCGTCTCGCTTCTCTGATGCTATCTAGTACAATATACGCAGACGCATACACACAAAGATAAAAATAAACATTCACATACAAATACACATAAACACATTCATAAACACTCACTTTCACACACGTATATATATATGTATATATGTATGTATGTATATGTGATATTTGATAAGAAAAAACATAGCCATTAAGCTTGTCTTTTATCAGAAACGCTGCTTCAGAATAGTATTTTACCTATTAAAATCATTATAGCAACGGCCCACGTAGATTGTACTGATATAACTTTACCTGTGTTATATGTGTGTGTGTGCATGTATATACATACATATATATAGTATATATATA
>NW_021823639.1:0-15000 GCF_006345805.1 Octopus sinensis | reverse complement strand
TTAGGGTTTGTAAGGGTTAGGGGTGGGGGAAAGGTATCTTTTTTCTTCACAAATGTAAATAAACCCAATCTGTTTCTTAAACGAGGTCTTTTTAACTCAATAGACGTCACTGATTGGTTGAAATTGCAGAAATTGAAGAAAAAAACAACAAATAACTTACAAACTATAGAATTTTCTCAATAAAGCCAAGAGAAAAAGATGTTTTATAAACACATTCTACCAGTGTACGAAGTTTAAAATTTCATAGTTACCTAGAAATTATTTTTAAAAACTGCCGTTCAAACCGAAAAGATCCCGTGGATCAAGTACCAACACGGCATCAGTTACAGAACACACATAGTGCGCCTTGTGCACAGCTTTTAGTGCTCAAGTACCTGATCTGTTTGGACTGGGAAATCCACAAGATTTTACAGGTCTCCGACTTAGTCATTCCCGGCAGCTTCTGCTGATAACTTGTCTTGCCTCACTCTAGAACCACCTTTGACATAGATTTCAATTCAGCACTTCCTCTACGTCATCGTGTCACCACAACTTTTAATGGTTTTGGCCAAGTCAAGGGCATTCCATCACGCTATGAGCAGTGGTTTCATGAACTCTGTTACAGAGGAGCACAGTGGAGATACTTGCTCATTCCTAAGGTAACCCTCCATTCTATTATTATTATTATTATTATTATTATTATTATTAATTATTATTATACTATACTACTAATATACTATACTACTACTACACTACTACTACTACTACTACTACTACATTATTATTTATTATGATATTATTATTTATCATTAGTATCATCATCATCATTATCATCATCATCATCATATCTCATCATCATCATTATTTGTGGTAGTAGTAGTAGTAGTAGTAGAGAGTAGTAAAACAGTAACAAGAATTACAGCAACACAACAACAGCAACAAATTATGAAAATTCCTGTGTGAGTGTGTGTAGGTGTGTAAGTAGATGTGTGCAAGGGTATTTGTAAACGTGTGTGAGTGTACGGTATGGAGTTACCCATCCCTTCGTCTGTCAGTGGATTGGTTGAGGGGGGGGGGATATGTGGGGGGCGGGGAAGTGGCAAGATTTAAGAAATTCACTTGTTTTAAAAACACTTTATCAAAGATGATCTTGAAGTCAGTTGGATAAATTTGGGTGGATGACGGGAAGTGGTGATGGAGGTGAGGGAGTGGTAATGGAGTGCAAGATGGTGCGGTGGGATGGTGGTGGTGGGGTATAGTGTTGTTGTTGTTGGTGGTGATGGTGATGGTGATGGTGTTGGATGTGGGGATGCAAATTTATGACGTTAATGATAATGATAATTATAAATACATACACACACACATACGCGTATGTATCTACAAGCACCCGCTCAAAGACATATATATATACATATAGATATATATCTATGTGTGTGTGCTTTATCATATATATATATATATATATATATATATATATTATTATATATATACATATAGATATATATATCTATGTGTGTGTGCTTAATATATATATATATATATTAATATATATATACATATATCTATGTATATGTATATAAAAGAGAGAGATGAATAAATAGATAGATAGATGGATAGGTAGATACACACGAACACACAGACACACAGACACAAAACACACACACATACACACACACATACACACATATATATAATAATATATGTACAAACACATGCATTTATACATATATGTATATGATTGTGCGTGTTTGTGTGTTTGTGTGTGTGTGTTTGTGTGTGTACACACGCGCAGCCTTTTTTTTTACATACATATATACATACATACAGTTAAAATAATATATTTTTTTCAAACCAATCTCCTTCAGTATATTTTGTAGGTAAATTAAACCTGTTATCATCAACTAAATAAGAACGTTTATTCCTATCAGATAAACTATTTTTTGGGGTGCTGATAATGACTAGAAACACAGAGGGGGAATACTTCAAACAACCTTCATTTTCAAACACTAATCTATCTATATATACATATATATATTATGCATACATAAATACATTTACACTCGAGATTCATGGCGGCTTTCATACTCGAAAATCTGCGCACGCATACACACGCGTACGCACGCACGCACACACCCATACTCGCACACACACACACATACACTAACGCATGCACGCCCAAAGACACATACACATACACACATATCGTATATGTTATGTACATTCACACGCACCTACCAGCGAGGGCACACGTAGGCGGGTGTATCTCTCTCTCTCTCTCTCTCTCTACCTCTCTCTCTCTCTCTCTCTTCCCCTGTATATATATTCTCTTGTTCTTTTATTATTTCCCTTGTTACAGTCAGTGGCTAAGCTGGAGCATTGCCTTCAAGGGATTTAGTCAAACAGATCGACCCCAGGACTTATTCTTTGTAAACCTAGTACTTATTCTATCGGTCTCTTTTGCCGAACCGCTATGTTATGGGGATGTAAACACCAACAGGCTTCTTTCAGTTTCCTTGTACCAAATCCACTCACAAGGTTTGGTCGATCCGAGACTATAACTCAAACTATTGCCCAAACTGAACACGGAATCATTTTGTTGGAAACCAAGCTTCTTACCACACAGAGACGACTGCGTATATATATATATATATATATATATATATATATATATATATATATATATATGGCTTCTTAGTTTCCGCCTACCAAAACTGTGAGCTCAATCAAGAACATTTTCGTGGTCTTTTCAGACCACAGAACCACTTCTGGCTTCAGGATTGTATGCCCGACCTGGAGAAACTGCAGTCTCTCCACCAGGTTCACTTCCATGTTCCATGATTGGCATCCATGTAGCAAGCTATGTTTCTTTTTCGATGTCCATGCTGGCCTCTCTCCCTCGTTCACGAACTCAATTGCTGCTGTTCTTTCCCCCTGATGATGATGTTTCTAGAATCTCCTCGAGGGCGTGAGCGAGTGTTGAAAACACCCTAACATAACGCCACTTGTATCTTTCTTGAGGATGCATTATTCTGCACCCTGACAAGATATACGCTAGTGTGTCCTTTTCTTCACAAAATCTACACAGCTGGGCTTCCCTCAAACCTCATCTGTACAGGTTTGTTGGTGTTGTGAGTGTGTCATACACCACCCGATGCTGGAAGGAGATGCGGAAAGATGCCAGTCTCCTCAGGTTTGTCCATGTGACCTTCTTCTTTGGGAAATCCCATTTAGTTCAAGCACCCTGAGATACCATCTCCATAGCTCTTGATCTTTTCTTCCTCCTGGTTCCGTACTTCTGAGTGGATCATGACTCTCCTCTCCATGATGTCCGCCTAGCGACCTCTGCATGTAAATCCAGTGATGTCACGTATCTCCAGTATGTCTTCAGTCTGTGCGACTGTGGTGCTAGCTATCCACTTTTCTCTGGACCTTGTTCTAATACCTGCATGTCTGACAAACTCATCTTGCGAGTTCCTGTACGAGATAACAACATTACATTTTGCGACTTTGAATTCCTCCGCTGCGGACGACAGAGGGAGAAGTAGCTGTCCAGGTCTTATGTACAAGCCTATTAAAATGAAGCTTAGTGGGGACACCTAACCACCTTTGGAGGTATTTGTTTACATTCCTTTCATCCTTCCCGCTTATCATTGGAACCTCATATAGTATCAATAAACCATATGAGTCTTCTCTCTCTATATATATATATATATATATATATTATATATATATATATATATATATATATATATATATATATATATGGTATATATTTTATTATTGCCCACAAGGGCTAAACATAGACGAGACAAACAAGGACAGACAAACGGATTAAGTCGATTACATCGACCCCGTCCGAAACTGGTACTTTATTTATCGACCCCGAAAGGATGAAAGGCAAAGTCGACATCGACGGAATTTGAACTCAGAACGTAACAACAGACGAAATACCGCTAAGCATTTCGCCCGGCGTGCTAATGATTCTGCCAGCTCGGCGCCTAAACCATATGAGTCTTGGAAGCAGTCCGTGTTGATAGAGCCATTCCTTGTATTTTCCTGGAAGCAATATTGATTGCAGTTCTGGACAGTATTCACGATAAAGTCTATTCCGCTTTTCCCACTCCGAATTGGTCATGTTGTATCTCGCAGGTACCAATATAAGGTGCCTTCATGTGGGTGATTCATATTTCGACCGTACCCATTGTCTTTCTCCCAATCTCAGCTCTTCCTTCCTTTCCTTCTCTTATCTTAGTTATTTCTTTTTCTGTCTCTTTCAAAAAATTTCTTCACAAAATCTTTACTGCAGTCTTTCGTTTATTTTTCTATAATTTACTTGTTTCAGTCATTGGACAGCAGCCATACTTCGGTGTCGCTTTCAAGGATTTTAGTGAGAACAATTTGATCCCAGTATTGTTTAAATACTGGTGTTTACTCTGTCTGGTTCTTTGGCCGAATCAGAGAGTTACAGTGACGTAAACAAACCAACATAGGAGAGTTGTCAGTTAGTGGCGGGATAGCTATGGGTCTAGAAGCACACATACATACCTTTGTGCACAAACACACGGATAATTTTTTTTTATCAAACGCATGTGCATAAACTCATACTCACACTTTTACGCAATGATACATATACAATTAACACACATAGCAAATAGTCATACATACAAACACACTAACACACTAACACTTACACATACTAGTATAAATACCACACATCCAGATTCGAACCAACATTCTTCAGGAACGCCAAGAAAAAAAATGAAAAATTTAGAGAAGAAACAAAAAAATGCTATCTCACTGATTTTCATCTCCTTCTACCCCTTACTTCGTATTACTCCACCCCACTCAATAACACACAATACTTTCAAATATGTTAAAAAATAAGCAATCCTCCCAGGGGACCACTGCGGGTGTTTACAACCAGATTGCGTGTATTCAACAAGATAAGTGCAGTTGATGGATAGAAGATGTGTTTTAAAACAAAGAAACGGCAAAAAAATATTTTGAAGAGAGTTGAAGATAGCGAGTTATTAGAAGTGGCGGTGACGGTGATGGTGATGGTGATGGGAACATCGATGAAGAAAACAAAGAAGCACTGAAAGAAGCGGAGAAGTAGAGGAAGACACATGTATACATACGCACACGAACATTCACACACATACACATATATATTTCTGTGATCTGACAAATATATATGAGTATTTTTTCCGTCCACAGAGACAAAGAAAAAAAGATAATTGTTTACACATAATTTGTTTAAACATTTGTTTTAACATAAAACGCAGCAATGGCACTGGCGTGCAGCAAGAATTGCCCCTCTCCAACCCTTGTCTTGTACCAAACTACAGATAGAGCTGATAGTGAGGTTTTTAGTTCGCCAGACGGAAAAAAAGATGGCCCCCGTGCGTATGAACGAACGAGGGACAATCTATATGGCAACTTGAGCTGATAGAAACATCTACTAAATTTTTCAGTTTGAACAACTGTGATGAGAGAAGTGAGGAAGAAGAAAGAGAGAGAGAGAGAGAGAGAGAGAGAGAGACAGACAGAGACAGACAGAGACAGACAAGCAAGCAGAAAGCTTAAGTGGAAATCCATCATATGTATGCACACACACACAAACACACACATACATGCACGTGTGTTTTTGGATGTGTGTTTGAGAATCGGTACAACAGATTGATAGAATAAGTACCAGACTCCGAAAATAAGACTTGGGGGCCATTCGTTCCTCTAAGCCCATCAAGGCGATGCCCTAGCTTGGCCAAGTGTAATGAGTGAAACAGGTAGAAAGATAAAAGAAAAAGATTATCTGTCTCTAAAGAGAAAAAGCAAACAAGGATGTAGTCTTTGTTATGCCGAGCATAGCACGATCTCTTGGAGAATCTCAGTGAGGAAAGGACATAATATTCGTAACGAAATTGTTGCTTTAATTGATGTGCATCTCGACATTTTGTGGCATTGTGATACTGAGTTTTAAATAAGTATTGTCTGTGTTACTACGCTGCCTCTGGAAAAAAAAGGCAACTAAGATTTACATGGTCTTTACTGCAATATGTTAATTATGTTTCATTTCGTGGAATCAATGCAAGACTGGAATAAGGTGTTCGTGTGCAAATGTATATTTCTTATACGCGCATTCAGACGCATGCAAACAATATATATTAAGGATTCGAATTCTTCAAAATGCTTGAGTTTTTATAAATAAAGCAATAGGTACACACACACACACACACACACACACATACTAAGAGAGACAGACAGACAGACAGACAGACAGACAGACAGACAAACAGACTGATAGTTGAGTATGTCTATACATACATGCATACAAACACACACATATGCATATATATATATATACATGTGCGTAAATATATATATATATATATTATACATATATGTATATGCATGCACGTTTGTATAAGGATAAATGTGTGTGTATGTGTGTGTGTGTGTATGTGAGTGTGTGTGTGTGAGTGTGTCCTTGTGTGTGTTACCAACAACAGATGTTTCGAAAGACAGCTGGCCTTATGCAAATATTACCACAACATACCGCTTGATTTATATCCTTCAGTGAATTGTACAAACATTACATATTAAAAACACAAGTTCCTTATCTTTCTTTAATCTGTCTTTTAGTTCTTCACTTCCATTTTTTTTGCCGCAATTTTTTTTTTTTTTTAATATATATTTTCAAATTTTCGTCTCTTCATTTCGTAGTCTCAGCTTCAACTTCGTTTTATTTTATCGCATTTTATCTTATTTTATTTTAGTCCTCAATCCATATACTTGTGTAACCATTTTGTTAAAATCATTATTGCTGTTGTTGTTCTTGGTAGTGTTATAATTGGTTTGAATAATTTATATTTTTACTTTGCTTTATTATTATTATTATTATTATTATTATTATTATTATTATTATTATTATATTATTATTATTATTATTATTATTATCGGATCTATTTTCACGTGATCTTAAATCAGTTTAACACTATATCGTTCACTAACTTTCATCAGCCACCCCCACCTTTTCTCTCTTTTTCAACCTTCCTGTTTTTCTCTTTCTCTCCGTTTCTCTTCCCTCGCTTTCTTGACCTTTTTTCTCTCTTTTATACATACACATATATATTTGTGTGTGTGGAGGCATTTGGAGTAGTGTTTAGAGCAGCCTTTCCCAACCGGGTTTCCCCGAAACACTAGGGTTACACAAAAGGTTCCTAGGGGTTCCGCGAGATAAGCTAATGCTAATTTCACGATTATAATATTACTATACACATACATATTATTCCTTATTGTAATATAGTAATATAGACAAGGCGGTGAGCTGGCAGAAACCTTAGCACGCGTAGCCGTACTTCATCTGCCGTTACGTTCTGAGTTCAAATTCCGCCGAGGTCGATTTTGCCTTCCATCTTTTCGGGGTCGATAAATTAAGTACCAGTTACCCACTGGGTCGATGTAATCGACTTAATCCGTTCGTCTGTCCTTCTTTGTCCCCTTTGTGTTTAGCCCCTTGTTGTTAGTAAAGAAATAGAAATATGTATTTTGTCTACCGCTAAGTTCTGAGTTCAAATTCCGCCGAGGTCGATTTTGCCTTTCATCCTTTCGGGGTCGATTAAATAAGTACCAGTTACGCACTGGGGTCGATATAATAGACTTAATCCGTTTATCTGTCCTTGTTTGTCCTCTCTGTGTTTAGACCCTTGTGGGTAGTAGAGAAATAGGTATTTCGTCCGTCTTTACGTTCTGCGTTCAAATACCGACGAGGTGTGTGTGTGTGTGTATGCATATGTATATATGTATATATGTATATTTCACTAATTGCTGTTCCCTCCTTGACTCACTTCGGGGTACCAGAACACGCATCCTTTGGACTCTCACCCAGAAATTGTGCCTGATGCAATCGTAGAAATTCTCCAACAATTTTTGCTTCTTTCTGGACGTATGGCAAGGAGCCGTGTCCTGCTACCACAAACATGGCTTTCCAGTAGCAACTCTCCTCAGCCAGGTTTCGACCAATCTCCAGCAGTCTTCAGTTGTCTGTGAGGCGGCATGACGTCACCCTCACTAGAGACACACCCAAAGACCATAACACTTTGGGGAAACTTGGGATCTTTTCGGTTTGAATGGCAGTTTTTAAAAATAATTTCCACGTAACTAAACACTTTTAAACTTCGTAAACTGGTAGAATGTGCTTATAAAACATCTTTAAAATTCTATAGTTTATAAGATATTTGTTGTTTTTTTCCTTCAGTTTCTGCAATTTCAACCAATCTATTGAGTTAAAAAGCATTCTGTACCGTATGAATATGTCCCTCGTTTAAGAAACAGATTGGGTTTATTTACATTTCTGAAGAAAAAAAGATACTCTTCCCCCACCCCTAACCCTAACCCTAACTAACCTTAATTAACCCTAACTCTAACCCTAATCCTAAAACCGATTGAAATGCAATAGCTCGATACTAGGGTCATAATTATGGGTGACAATTTCATATGACACCGCTAGAAAAACTGGCATTCAAACCGAAAAGATCCGAAACTTGTCTTTGATGACGTTCATGTCACGTCTAATAGCATTGCACAGCATTCAGGATGTTGGCATTTTGATACCCGACGCGAGTCATCATGATAGAGGAAACTCTTTTCCAATTTTCAAATGGCTTGCAGTCCTCCATGTCAAGTAACGTTTTCTCAACTACAACTTCAATCGTTTTTCTCTCCAACACCGATGCATATTTCTTTACTATCCACAAGGGGCTAAACACAGAGTGGACGAACAAGGACAGACAAACGGATTAAGTCGATCACATCGACCCCAGTGCGTAACTGGTACTTATTTAATCTACCCCGAAAGGATGAACGGCAAAGTCGACCTCGACGGAATTTGAACTCAGAACGTAGCGGCAGACGAAATACCACTAAGCATTTCGCCCGACGTGCTAACGCTTCTGCCAGCTCACCACTTTAGATACCTCCAACACCGATACCTGTTCACCAATATATCAAGTTATTCCTGGATAAAGAATGACATAGACTGTCATCATATTTAGCCAGAAGACTATGTATATGGAACTCATCTATAACGTGAAGCTGATGCCAACAATTTTACCAGAACAAAAGACAGAAGTGCAAGCAACATATGATTCAAGGGAAATGGTAGATGTACACCACGGAAGAAGTACTCAAACTGTATCTAACCCTGACTCCAACAAAGCTAAAAGAAAATCGATTCAAAAGAGATCCTCAAACGGAACTGTCTGGAAAATCTCTCTGTGAAAGAACAAAAGCGTAACACTTAAGCAATTCATGTCAATTATGCAAGCCATATGCATTAAATTTTCCTACAAAGCAAAGTAAACATATACTGGAATATTATTCTCAGAGAAAGAAAATTTCTTTTGAGACGAAGAACCAGAATCTTAAATCTTTTAAATGGACAACTTCAGGAGAGCGAAAATGCCGTCTGAAACTCCTAGACATAGAAAACAGAATTAAATACTCCTAGACATTGACAACAAAACGAATACATACATGAAAATGTGAGCGAAGAAAGCTGAACCAAGGCTGTATAGAATGTATAACAAGGAACAAAAATGTGTTGTATACATCAGCTTCGGAATTATACAAAACCAGTCTACTTTTCCAAGAAGTTAATTTACCGATTGTGGACTTCAAAAAGATGTTAGTCAGCATGGAGAGTTCTACTTTCGAAGGCAGAAAATATCGAATTGATTAAGATAAACAAGAAATACAGTTCTATATTTAAGAGATGAGGAATTATGTACATTATTTACATTATTTACATTCGACGGATATTTGTCCTCATCTTGTTTGCTGTTAACACAACTTTTCGGCTGATATACTCTCCAGCCTTCATCGGGTGTCTTGGGTATATGGTGTAGTGGTTAAGAGAGCGGGCTTCTAACCCCAAGATTCCGAGTTCGATTCCAAGCAGTGACCTGAATATATAATAATAATAATAATAATAATAATAATAATATAATAATAATAATAATAATAACTAATAACTAATAATAATAATAATAATAATAATAATAATAATATACTAATAATAATAATAATAATAATAACAACATCGAAAAATACCTTAGGAATGAGAACACAGGTTCGAAATTTCCCCAAGACACCTGGTGAAGGGTGGAGGGTATATCAGCCGAAACGTTGTGTTAACAAACAAGATGAGGACAAATATCCGTCAAATGTAAATAATGTAAATAATAAACAAGATATAGTGTTGCCAAATAAATTAGTTCGCTTTTTCTTTCTAAACAATTTCAATTAATACTGGAAATATCTTTTTTCTTAATCTTTTTTTTTCTGTATTTTACTTTTGTAGCTCTATTCTTCAAATACAACTTTTGATTATTGTTTTTGAATTTTAAATAAATTTTATCTCTTTTCAGACATACAACGTTGGAGTTCCAGGTAGAGAAAGATGAATATTTTTTGACACCTGCTTCTTTTCGATATTCCATCGTTTCTAAAGCTGGTAAGACACTCGAAACGTTTGTGTTGTGCATTGAAGAGCAGGCGCTATTATAGAAAGAACTCGAACTGCTCAGAAATTGTTTATACGCTTAAAGAAGTCGGGCGGAATCGAATTCATAGACGCTCCGTGTTCTGGCCAACCTGTTCAGTTTGTAGCAGATTCGAAACCGAATCACCAGACAGCCGTGCGCATACCACGTAGAAATCATTGTCATTTAACGTAATCGACCGAGCGACCGACCAATCAACAACAAGCCATCACGTGATCCTACTTTTTAGGACTTTCTAATGAACCTCATAAATGGTGGATTTTTGGCGGCAACTTCAGAATGTCGAGTTAGCTGTTATGACTCCATTTTAATTTTCCGTTCGCCAGCCGAGAAGATTATGAAGCTTTTACTGTCATGAACTTAATGTAGTTATTTTCCTAGTTGTGATGAACTAGTCAGAGACTGATGCATTCCACTAAGCTGCTGTAGACCCTAGTAGTAAATCTCTCCCAGTGTGTACAAATCCTTGCTTTCATTCTTCATCCAAAGACCAAAAAAGAAAATACTGTGTGCTGTAAATAAAGCTATTATTAATTGTTTGTGAGTGATGGTTATCCTTTTACATGCAGCCCCACAAAGACATTTTCATTCTCCACGGGCATCAAGGAACAGCCACAATAGAAACTCCCGCACCACAAGTTCAAAGAGGTATATATAGTATATGATATAAGCCATAGTTAAAAATAGTTCTAAACTCATTTGCAGCAATAGTTCTATAAAAATAAAATCAGACTTAAGCTAAACTACTTCAGCTTCTCTTCCAAATCTTTTGCAGAGGAGAAGGTAAAGGAGATACTAAAACCAACAGACTTATCTCTCTGATTTCACTTATCAACAAAATCATTAGCGGATTTCTCCGAGGAAAATTAATCATGTTCTTAGAAGAAAAAATTACGCGCTGACTCTTAGCATAGATTCCGTTTAAGTAAAAGCTTCTTCGACTCTAACAACTTCTACATTACATGAGTTGAACCTTTTAATCAACTATTCAAACAAAGGCCAGGTTTATTTAGCCTTAAATAAACTGCGCAATCACGGCATAATTGGAAAATAGGAGAGTAAGTCTATGACTTTTTAAGAGGCAGAAGTCAGGTAGAAGCAATCAACACTCTTTCCTCAAAAGGAACAATATTTATTAACTGAATCCCTCCCCCCGAGAACTGTCACCTTCATCAGATATGCATATGGTATAAAAGTATCACAGAGTCTCAGGGACCTTTTGATGATGCCACAAGCTTATGAGAAATTCGAAATTCGAAAAAAACTATCGCAACCAGGATACAGAGCACCTGTAGGAAGGGGAACCCAGAGGCATATTCTCTTCGTGACTAGGGACAAATATCCGTAATGACGTCATAAGGTTTTTAAGGCTTTCAAGAGAAGCTCGTGAATTCCGTATTGTGTCCAGATAACAGACGAATGATCTGCATTCGATCTGAACTCAAGAATTCAAGAACTCAAGAATATCATTGGTCAGAGTCTTTTCAGCTTTGTATACTCTGGTGTACATTTAATAAGCAACATTTCGATACCCTGGCAGTCATGTTAAATCAGACTTGTTAATGTTTAAGCCGACCAAATCTTTGATTAAACTGAGCAGCTGTGATGGCATCCTATCGTTGACATAGAGATATCAACACCTGTTTCTCATTCAGGAATCTCGGCTGATTGATTTAAGATAATCTCATGTCTGTGCATGTTAATGCTCAAACACCACCCCGAACCTACCCAAATCAGCTGCAAGGATTCATGTGGTGGTGGGGGTGACCAGATGGTTTTGACTCTACTCAACTAACATACTTGACACATTCACCTGTTGCTTGCTTTTATTTTAAATATGTTTTATTCTTTTTTTTTACTTGTTTCAGTCATTGAACTACGGCCATGCTGGGGCACCGCCATGAATGGTCTTAATAGAACGAATCTACACCAGTACTTATATTTCTCAAGGTATGGTACTTAATCTATCGGTCTCTTACACCGAAACGCTAAGTTACTGAGACAAAAAAAACAAGCCGGTTTTCAAGCATTGATGGGGCACAAATACAAGGAGACACGTACGTATAATTATACACAAGTACACGCGCACGCATACATACATATATATCAAGTCATTAAGAATGAAATGACCGATTTTGAACTGAAAGTGTATTTTACTTTATCTCGACAAAAAGCAATGCAATTAATCAAAGTATGCACGTAAACCATCAACACAATTTTGCCATTTTATCGGTAGCTTATTTATGCCAGCATTGAAAAGGTCTGGAGAGGAAGATGTCATGAAATCACGAAAGGCAGTTTTTGAGGTTTTTTCCTTGCGAAAAGTGGTCTAATTCCTGGAAAACATGATAGTCAGTTGGTGCAGGGTCTGGTGAATATGGTGGATGACAGTACTTCTAAGTTCAGTTCTTGTAACTTGAGTAGCGTTCTTTTTGCAACGTAGTCGAGCATTATCTTGCAAGAGAATTGGCCTGTCTCTATTGACCAATCTCGGTTGTTTAATTGCAAGTTCACTCATCATTTCATCTAATTGCTTGATGTATACATCCGCTGTAATTGACTTACCAGATCTCATGAAGCTGTAGTGGATGTCACCAAAGCTGGATCACCAAACAGACGTCATTAGCTTTTTTGGTGAATGTTCTTTTATGGATTGTGTTTTTTTTACTTCGTCTCTATCCAACACCCGTGAAGAGCGCTTACTATTGTTGAAAAGAATTCATTTGTTTCATTACACGTAACAACATGATGCAAAAATGGTTCGCTATTTTACCGTAACAACAAAGAAAAGCAAGTTTCAAGACAACGTGTCATTTGATGCTCGTTCAGTTCGTGTGGTACCCACTTGTCCAGCTTCTTTACCTTGCCTATTTGTTTTAGATGGTCCAATACAGTTGGAATCGAAACATCAAACCTTGCTGCTAACTCACCCGTAGAGGATGTATTCGCTTCCATTATAGTATCCATTTTGGTCTGAGTTCTTCGACAGGGGTGATTTTCAAAAGTAAAGTCACGATCGAAACTTCTCAATCCATCGACGCACAGCGCGTTCATTCGCCACATCTTCACCAAACACCTCGTTGATGTTTTGAACCGTCAAGGTTGCATTGGTACCACGGCGGAACTCATATTCATAAGCAACACGAATTTTCGATCTATCTATGGTTTCACAAAAATTTATTTACATTTCGAAAAGTGATGATGTAACTTTCCAATGTTGTAAAACAAAGAATAGTTAGGATAAAACATAAGAGTTAACGACTGTCAAATTTGGTGCATAAGAAAATCGGACATTTCATTCTTAATGAACTGATACATACATACATGCATACATACATACATACATACATACATACATACATACATACATACATACATGCATACACACACACATATATATATATAGTTAATCCAAACATGAAAACACAAAGAGAAAACACAACAACGCGAGGACGTGGAACAAGTATAGTATTATTGGACGCTCAGGAAAGAAGAGAAGAAGGAGGGTTTAACGTTTCGAGCGGAGCTCATCGTCAGAAACACAGGAAAAGGAAAGATCCAAAGAAGGGAAGTCGGAGGAAAAAAATCGCCAACGGTACACACACGGTCATATATATATATATGCAGCACGGAATTTTGTCAGAGAACAGGTCGCGGTTTCAAAGCAACGAAAATATATTGACATATTAGATTTCAATATTGAAGTGAATCTAACGGTTTTTGTATGTTTTTAAATGGGTTATAAACACCTTCCCTGCTGCAATTGTACATATGTATATATGTGTGAGTGTTTGTGTGTGTGTGTGTGTGTGTGTTTGTGTGTGTGTGTGTGTGTGTGTGTGTGCGTGCGTGAAGGCACGAGGTTTAGTGGTTAGGACGTTCAGCTCACGATTGTAATTCCCGGCATCTCGTTGTGTCCTTGGGTAAGACACTTTATTTCACGATGCTCCCGTTCACTCAGCTGGCAAAAATTAGAAGTACCTGTATTTCAAAGGGCCCGCCTTGTCACACTCTGTGTCACGCTGAATCTACCTGAGAACTACGTTAAGGGTACACATGTCTATGGAGTGCTCAGCCACTTGAACGTTAATTTCACGAGCAAGCTGTTCCGTTGATGGTCTCAGCTGAGATTCTCGTCGTCATAACCGACGGAATACTCTTTGTATATATATATATTATATATATATATATATATATATAATATATATATATTATATATATAATATATATATATATATATATATTTGTTCTGTATATCAAGTTTTTGTCTTGATATTAACTCTCACACGCACTCTTCACCTTTCTGTCCCATCCCTATTCTTTGATTTTCTTTTCCCCCCCCTTAACTCGTCTCTTCCTCTCTCTCTCATTCTTCACTCTCTCTCTCCCCCTCACCATTCTTCATGGTCTCCTCGCAGCCATTCCTCTTCTTCTCTCCCTTCCTCTTGCTCCTCCTCCC
>NW_021823638.1:5000-21798 GCF_006345805.1 Octopus sinensis | reverse complement strand
CTAAGCATTCAAATGAAATCTAGCATTGGAACCTGTTCTCAGTCATTATTAGATATCAATATAGATTGTATATAATCTGAGTAAAGAACATATAACCTTCATTACTATGAATATGATTGTGTCTCAGCACAGCTAATATTATGGTAGTTCCATGAGCAAACGAAGAAAGATATAACCAAGTCCACTGCCAAATACTAATGATTAATTCATTTCCTGGTCAAATAACAATGACTATCTTTCATTAAATAATTTGAACGCAACAATCAAGAACAAAGGTGTGAAACACTCAGAAAACTGTGCCTCTTTTAGCATTAATATCATCAAAATCTAACAAGAGTGAGAAAAAGAATGACTATATGGATGGTAAATGTTGTTCAAACAATGTAATAAGTGTATATATATATATAGTTACAAACAAGGATTTGTGAGATCAAGTCACACAGGGAACTCATATTTAATTCATATCTTTTATTTCATGTCAACACCAATATTTTGTTTAAATGCAAACAGATGTTCACCGTTCAATACTAATTTAATATTTAATCAAGTTAATGATCATTATACTTATAATCTTAGAGATTTGATTTTAATTTCTTTAATTTAAACAAAGTTATCTGACCTGAGACATTCAGGGTAGGTACCTAAACAACATGTCATGACAGACATCTGGCTACATAACAATAACAACAACAATAACCTATGAGAAAATTTGGAAAGACCTAGTAGTAAAAGAAACAAAATCTTTCTCGTTAACTCACCTGTTTACAAATAAACAACAAAATGTTTTAGTTCTCTGTCCTAAAAGACATCATTAACTCTATTATGTCTTCTTATTTATCCATTTTACCAACCACGTTAACCTTGATTTTATGAAATTTCAGTGGAATATTTAATAGAATCCTTTTTACAGCTAATGCGGAAACTAGGGATTGACGAGCGATTATAAGAGTTGAAGAGGCCCTGTAGTAAGGTGAGGATCGGCAATGAGTATAGTGAAGAAGAATTCCGGATAGAAGTAGGAGTTCACTAGGGATCATTCCTGAACCCCTCGTTTTCATCATAGTCCACCAGGCAATAACAGAAATGAAAAATCAAAAGCAATTCAAGATCGAAATCAAAATGGAAATTGTAGTTGTGACCGATGCCAGTGCCGCCTGACTGGCACCTGTTCCTGTGTCACGTTATAAGTACCATAGAAGCATAGGTCCTTGCCACTGCCGCCTGACTAGTTCCCTGTGCCGCTGGCACGTAAAAAGCACCATCCGAATGTGGTCGATGCCAGCCCCCACCCCGACTGGCTCCTGTGTCGGTGGCACGTAAAAAGCACCCACCACACTCTCGGAGTGGTTGGCATTAGGAATGGCATACATATGTGGGGAAACCTTGCCAGATCACATTGCAGCCTGGCGCAGCCTACTGCCTTGCCAGTGAAATCGTCCGACCCATGCCGCCATAAGAACGGATGTGTTAAATGATGATGATGATGATGATGATGATGATGAGTTCTGTGACCAATTGACAAAATTAACTCTATGGTGTCTTCCTAATTTGAACATTATTACCAACAGCATTAACCTCAATGGTATTTCAAAAACTCACAGTAAATCGATATCTTTAATACAATTATATACAGATAATTGTTCAATTGGAAAATAGGAAAGAAAGCTGTTTTCAGTTATTCTTTCAAGCACAATATACTCGGGGGAAGAAAACCTTACAGAAATCAATTGGGAACTATTATTTTATACTCCACATTGCCTGAGATGCAGCCCCTAATTCCTGACATGTAGCTCTGTTTGTACACACCTGTCCTCACATTTGGAGCACTGAAATAAATATTTCCAAGTTTTACATTTAAAAATAAACTTTCTTTATCTTTATTTTTATTAAACTCTATCTTGTTATTGTGAGACATTCAATTCCTGTTGTTAATGGTCAAATGTTGACCATTATGGTTTTGGTCAATATTTCTGTACTTTCTACAGTGGTCCCATGTAATAGTCCAATATGTCCACAATAAAACAGACTAACATTCTTATATCCACCCTCTCCCTCTCTCTCTCTCTCTCTCTCTCTCTCTAAGAACACATTAAATATTCTAACAATGTACCAATTATCTCATTTAATTAACATTTGATAAGAGTTTTCCCTTAGCTTTGTCTTTCTTTTCTTATAACTGCCAAATCTATGGCATGGCACAGTCCTCTCATCTCTAGAATTCACTAATCAACATTCCTCTCTAATTAATTAAAACTGAGGTCATAAAGACATGTCCTTTATGTGCATACCCTCCACCCCGCACACAATCTGTCCCCTAAAAAAACATCCCCAACAACCTTGAAACCATACACTCTTTCCCCACCATGATCCCTAACAAGATATAAAATGTTAGCTGAGGGTACACGATGTCCCTATGATAAAATAAGCTTACATTTCATACATACAAATGTAAGAGAGTTAAGAATTATAGCTTATTAATTATCATGATAATTGGGTATATATGTGATACAATGGCACTGTGCTTGACGGTGCAATACTAGATATCAATATTAGATGTATATAATCTGAGTAAAGAACATATAACCGTCATTACATGAATATGATTGTGTCTCAGCACAGCTAATATTATGGTTTTCCATGAGCAAATGAAGAAAGATATAACCAAGTCCACTGCCAAATACTAATGATTAATTCATTTCCTGGTCAAATAACAATGACTATCTTTCATTAAATAATTTGAACGCAACGATGTCAGTGTGTACACAAGGCAGAGTGAAGAGGCCTGAGAGAAAGTGTTAGACATAAGAAGCATCAGATGTGGTGTACAGGAGAGACAACAGCACTGGTATGGTCATGTGTATGGATGAGAGAGAGTGTGGGAAGAAGTGTTACACCCTAACAGGGAAGGAACCGTGGAAAGGAGTGGCCCAGGAAGACAGGGATGACGTAGTGAAACGACCTTCGAACGTTGGGCCTCACAGAGGTAATGGCAAGCGACAGAGACCTCTAGAAATATGACGTGATTAAGAGGACTCGGCAAGTGAAGTGAGATCAGAGCTGTAGCATATACCAGTGGCGCATAACCAGCCCTTTTTAAAAGTACCCTTGAATCACAGAGTGATAAGTTGCGCTTGAGAAGAATTTCCGAGTCAAGTAAAACCAAAAACCAGAAATCACAAATCAAAATCAAATCAAGATCGAAATCAAAATGGAAATTGTAATTATGGCCGATGCCAGTGCCGCCTGGCTGGCACCCGTGCCGGTGGCACATAATAAGTACCATTCAAACATTGTAGTGTGACCGATGCCAGTGCCGCCTGGCTGGCAACTGTTCCGTGTCACGTATAAGTACCATAGAAGCATAGGTCCTGTCACTGCCGTCTGACTAGTTCCCTGTGCGGGGTGGCACATAAAAAGCACCATCCGAATGTGGTCGATGCCAGCCCCCACCCGAAGGCTCCTGTGTCGGTGGTGGCACGTAAAAAGCACCCACCACACTCTCGGAGTGGTTGGCGTTAGGAATGGCAACATATGTGGAACCTTGCCAGATCACTTTGGAGCCTGGCGCAGCCTACTGCCTTGCCAGTGAAATCATCCAATCCATGCCACCATAAAAAACGGACGTAAAACGATTGTGATGTTGATGATGATGATTAGTTCCATGACCAAATGACAAAATTAACTCTATGTGTCTTCTAATTTGAACATTATTACCAACAGCATTAACCTCAATGGGTATTTCATAAACTCACAGTAATCGTATCTTTAATTCAATTATTATACAGATAATTGTTCAATTGGAAAATAGGAATGGAAGCAGTTTTCAGTTATTCTTTCAAGCAAAATATACTCGGGGGAAGAAAACCTTACAGAAATCAATTGGGAACTATTATTTTATACTCACCAATTGCCTGAGATGTAGCCCCTAATTCCTGACATGTAGCCTCTGTTTGTACACACCTGTCCTCACACTTTGGAGCACCTGAAATAAATATTTCCAAGTTTTACATTTAAAAATAAACTTTCTTTATCTTATTTTTATTAAACTCTATCTTGTTATTGTGAGACATTCAATTCCTGTCGTTAATGGTCAAATGTTGACCATTATGGTTTTGGTCAATATTTCTGTACTTTCTACAGTGGTCCCATGTAATAGCCCAATATGTCCACAATAAAAGAGACTAACATTTCTAAATCCACCCTCACTTCTGTCTCTCTCTCTCTCTCTCTCTCCCTTTCTCTTTAAAAACACATTAAATATTCTAACAATGTTGCAATTATCTCATTTAATTAACACTTGATAAGAGTTTTCTCTTAGCATTGTCTTTCTTTTCTTATAACTGTGCCAAATCTATGGCATGGCGCAGTCCTCTCATCTCTAGAATTCACTAATCAACATTCTTCTCTAATTAAGTAAAATGAGGTCATAAAGATGTCCTTTATGTGCATACGCTCCATCCCACACACAATCTGTCCCCTAAAAATCATCTCCACAAAATGATCCCTAACAAGATATAAGAGTTTAGGTGAGGGTACACGATGTCCCTATGACAAAATAAATTTACATTTCATACATACAAATGTAAGAGAGTTAATGAATTATAGCTTATTAATTATCATGATAATTGGGTATATATGTGATACAATGGCACTGTGCTGACGTGTGCAATACTAGATATCAATATAGATTGTATATAATCTGAGTAAAGAACATATAACCTTCATTACTATGAATATGATTGTGTCTCAGCACAGCTAATATTATGGTAGTTCCATGAGCAAACGAAGAAAGATATAACCAAGTCCACTGCCAAATACTAATGATTAATTCATTTCCTGGTCAAATAACAATGACTATCTTTCATTAAATAATTTGAACGCAACAATCAGACCAAAGGTGAAACATTCAGAAAATTGTGCCTCTTTTAGCATTAATATCATCTAAAATCTAACAAGAGTGAGAAAAAGAATGACTATATGGATGGTAAATGTTGTTCAAACAATGTAATAAGTGTATAATATATATAGTTACAAACAAGGATTTGTGAGATCAAGTCACACAAGGGAACTCATATTTAATCATATCTTTGTATTTCATGTCAACACCAATATTTTGTTAAATGTAAAACATGTTCACCGTTCAATACTAAATTTAATATTTAATCAACGTTAATGATCATTATACTTATAATCTTAGAGATTTGATTTTTAATTTCTTTAATTTATAACAAAGTTATTCTGACCTGAGACATTCAGGGTAGTACCTAAACAACATGTCATGACAGACATCTGGCATAACAACAACAACAACAACAACAATAACCTATGAGAAAACTTAGGAAAGACCTTAGAGTAAAAGAAAGAAATCTTTTCGTTAACTCACCTGTTTACAAATAAACAACAAAATGTTTAGTTATCTGTCCTAAAATACATCATTAACTCTATTATGTCTTCTTATTTAACCATTTTACCAACCACGTTAACCTTGATTTTATGAAATTTCAGTTGAATATTTAATAGAATCCTTTTTACAGCTAATGCGGAAACTAGGGATTGACGAGCGATTATAAGAGTTGAAGAGGCCCTGTAGTAAGGTGAGGATTGGCAATGAGTATAGTGAAGAATTCCGGATAGAAGTAGGAGTTCACTAGGGACCATTCCTAAACCCCTCGTTTTCATCATAGTCCACCAGGCAATAACAGAAATGAAAAATCAAAAGCAATTCAAGATCGAAATCAAAACGGAAATTGTAGTTGTGACCGATGCCAGTGCCGCCTGACTGGCACCTGTTCCTGTGTCACGTTATAAGTACCATAGAAGCATAGGTCCTTGTCACTGCCGCCTGACTAGTTCCCTGTGCCGCTGGCATGTAAAAAGCACCATCCGAATGTGGTCGATGCCAGCCCCCACCCCGACTGGCTCCTGTGTCGGTGGCACGTAAAAAGCACCCACCACACTCTCGGAGTGGTTGGCATTAGGAATGGCATACATATGTGGAAACCTTGCCAGATCACATTGCAGCCTGGCGCAGCCTACTGCCTTGCCAGTGAAATCGTCCGACCCATGCCGCCATAAGAAACGGATGTTAAATGATGATGATGATGATGATGATGATGAGTTCTGTGACCAATTGACAAAATTAACTCTATTGTGTCTTCTAATTTGAACATTATTACCAACAGCATTAACCTCAATGGGTATTTCATAAACTCTCAGTAAATCGATATCTTTAATTCAATTTTATACAGATAATCGTTCAATTGGAAAATAGGAATGGAAGCTGTTTTCAGTTATTCTTTCAAGCACAATATACTCGGGGGAAGAAAACCTTACAGAAATCAATTGGGAACTATTATTTTATACTCACCAATTGCCTGAGATGCAGCCCCTAATTCCTGACATGTAGCCTCTGTTTGTACACACCTGTCTTCAAACTTTGGAGCCCCTGAAATAAATATTTCCAAGTTTTACATTTAAAAATAAAATGTCTGTATCCTTATTTTTATTAAACTCTATCTTGTTATTGTGAGACATTCAATTCCTGTTGTTACTGGTCAACTGTTGACCATTATGGTTTTGGTCAATATTTCTGTACTTTCTACAGTGGTCCCATGTAATAGCTCAATATGTCCACAATAAAACAGACTAACATTCCTATATCCACCCTCTCCCTCTCTCTCTCTCTCTCTGTCTCTCTAAGAACACATTAAATATTCTAACAATGTACCAATTATCTCATTTAATTAACAATTGATAAGAGTTTTCTCTTAGCTTTGTCTTTCTTTTCTATAACTGCCAAATTATGGCATGGCACAGTCCTCTCATCTCTAGAATTCACTAATCAACATTCTCTCTAATTAAGTAAAACTGAGGTCATAAAGACATGTCCTTTATGTACATACCCTCCACCCCGCACACAATCTGTCCCCTAAAAATCATCTCCACAAGCCAAATTCCATACACCCTTCCCAACATGATCCCTAACAAGATATAAAATTAGGTGAGGGTACACGATGTTCCTATGGCAAAATAAGTTTACATTTCATACATACAAATGTAAGAGGGTTAATGAATTATAGCTTATTAATTATCATGATAATTGGGTATATATGTGATGCAATGGTACTGAATTCACTAATCAACATTCCTCTCTAATTAAGTAAAACTGCGCCCATAAAGACTTGTCCTTTATGTGCATACCTTCCCCCCTGAACACAATCTGTCCCCTAAAAACCATCCCCAACAACCTTGAAACCATACACTCTTTCCCCACCATGATCCCTAACAAGATATAAAATGTAAGGTGAGGGTACACGATGTCCCTATCTCAAAATATGTTTACATTTCAGACATACAAATGTAAGAGAGTTAATGAATTATAGCTTATTAATTATCATGATAATTGGGTACATATGTGATACAATGGCACTGTGCTTGACGGTGCAATACTAGATATCAATATAGATTGTATATAATCTGAGTAAAGAACATATAACCTTCATTACTATGAATATGATTGTGTCTCAGCACAGCTAATATTATGGTAGTTCCATGAGCAAACGAAGAAAGATATAACCAAGTCCACTGCCAAATACTAATCATTAATTCATTTCCTGGTCAAATAACAATGACTATCTTTCATTAAATAATTTGAACGCAACAATCAAGACCAAAGGGTGAAACACTCAGAAAACAGTGCCTCTTTTAGCATTAATATCATCTAAAATCTAACAAGAGTGAGAAAAAGAATGACTATATGGATGGTAAATCCTGTTCAAACAATGTAATAAGTGTATATTATATATAGTTACAAACAAGGATTTGTGTATTCAAGTCATATTCAATTTATGATCGTATATTTTGTATAAGCACCAATATATATTAAATATAAACAGATGTTCACGGTTGAATACTAAATTTAACATTTAATAAAATTAAGTTCATGATAAATATTCTTATACAGTGTTAACATTTAATTAGAATTTTCTAATTTGCAACTACAAAATGTATTCTAACCAGAGACATTCGTGGTACACAACCCCAGAAAATACAAACTATTACGACAGACATCTGGCTACATAACAACATCAAGAATAACCTATCAGAAAACTTACGAAAAATCTCAGTAGAAAAACAAACAACTATCTTATTAACTTAGGAGTTTACACGTAAAAAAAGAATTATAGTTCCCTCTTCCAGAAGACAATATTAACTCTATTGTGGCTTTTAATTTATCCATTTTACCAAACACGTTAACCATGACTTTATGAAATTTCATATTTTTAATACAATTACTTTAGAGCTAACCTTTCAAATGGAAATTAGAAATGGGATTTGTTCTCCACCATTCTAATACGCAAAATAGCTGAGGTGAATGTAAAATCTATAGAAATTAATTAAGATCTCTAATTTTAAACTCATCAACTGTCTCTGCCACAGTCTGCACTCCCTTCTCTTCAAACTTTGGACTCTCTGAAATATGTATCTCCAAGTTTTATATTTATTTATAGCACAATCCCTTTATATTTATTAATAATCTATATTTTATTAATGAGAAACATTCATACCATCAATGGCCAACAGCGATCATAATGCTTTGGTCAATATTTTTATACTTTCAACGCGGACCATGTAATAGCCAATATTTAGCTCCAAAACGAACTCTAGTTGATCTTGTAAATTTCCTCTCTCTGTTAAGATATCCTACATAATCTAACAATGCTGTAATTATATCACTTAATTATCACCTAATAACAGTTAATCTGTAGGTTTTGGTTTCCTTGCTTATATCTATGCCAAATCTATTGCATTTTCAAAACCCTGATCTTCACTAACAACCTGTTTAATTCCAGTGTCAACATATTTATTTATAAAAGATATAACAACAAACACATGTCACAACCACTTCAAGAAGGAGAAACATACACCTAATCTCTTTGTTAAACATTGTTGCTGATAATCCCTAATTTTAACTTCACAGTTCACCAGAATGTCATCTCATTCAGGATATATTTGAAGGTTTCATGATCTGGCTGCTTGACAAACAAAACTGTCTCTATTAGCCTTAATACCCACCAATTACAAACATAACAACATGGAATTGTGTGTTAAAGTCTCTCAAACTAGTGACAAATAATTTTACTCCTTTAAAATATTCTACTAAATTTAATACTTTACCAAAGATGACACTGATGTCCTTGTTAGTACTGTTGTATTTAATTATCTTCTAATAACTCATAATTAATTATAGTGTTGATGGAGATTTATTGATACTTCAGTTACTCACTAATTATCTTGCAGAATCGTCCATTATCTTTATGTTGCAGACTACAAACCTCTTGAAGTGTGACATGTTTCCTACTTGGATAAGGTCAATGTTTAGTGGATGTAGTGTGTGAGAGATATACTATTACAGAGAACAGACACTAGGAACACCTTTTATCATAAATCTGCCAGATTATGGCAGACCTCTGTCTACATAACAACATGAAGTATATTATTCTACACAATAAGGGCAATGGGACAAGCAGGACAAACAGACAGATCAGCAAAGATTTTCTTACCATCTCCAGTTCTGCTCGTTACAGGTTTCCCGCACTTCAGACATCGTTGAAGTGTAACGTTTGAACATCCTTACATATTACAAGTGTCCACACATGGATGGACTTTTGTTGTGGCCGCTTTATTTCTGCACAATAAACATCTGTGGACAAAACAGAAACATCCAATCAATAACATTCATTTATAACAAATATTACATTATTTACATGTTCGGAATAGAGAATATTATAAGATACATCAGTAACTACCAAGAGTACAGCAGAAACTCTTCTTTGAACAATTACATACATACAGCATTTTGTGTAGTTAAATGACGCAGAAACACACACACACACACATACAAGTATACACACACATGCATACATACATTGATAAATGTTTGTCTTGACCCTGATACATCATAGAAATTGGTTGACACACAGTGAACTACATATATTCCAGAAATATATTTCACTTCTAACATCGAACTCATTTCTTCTGAACAAATATATCTACACAGGTTTCTTATATGCATACATACTTTATTATATACACTTTTTATATACATCCCATCTCCACAGATAGCGATGAGGTGTCCAGTACTGAGCAGTGGCAGGAATAGCCCGAAACCAGACCTGGTCTGCTGGTCCTGTTGCTATAAGATGGTAGGGGTTCGATCCCCTGCTCGCAATTAATCGGATGCACCTCTGCGTCGTTAATTACTTACAGGATGTTCTCTTGGGTTAAACATTCGCAGTAGAGTCCATTCGAACAGATACTCATGTTGGCGTGCCTACAATATTACTTATGTATATTTTCGTGCAACCCGTGCTACCACGGAAAACGGATGTTAAACAATGATGATGATGATGATGATATATCTATCATATATATATATATATATATATATATATATATATATATATATATATATATATATGTATGTATGCATGATAGGTTTCGGCCAGTATTAGCGCAGGTCATGTTAACGTAATCCCACTACCGGGCGAATCAGGATGCGGACAACATGACCCACTCGAGGAGAGAGTTGCTGTTTACGGGGACATATCCTGGTGTTGGAGTTTTATCCGGGATTTCTTGAAGGATTTTCCAAATACTTCATGAACTTTATGGGGGTCTTTTTCTGCTTTAATGTATTTTGTGTAATGCTAAATGGACCGGGTCCACTTGAGGTGAAATAATTTTGCCGTATTTTGTTGTGATGTGATGCGAGTTTGATTTATGTTGTGGGCAGATAATACGGGGCCCAGGCCTTGGGTATATCTTAAAGCTGATGCCAACATCATTTGAGCAATGCTGATGAGATATTTTCCACCATGATTTTGGGAGGCTTTATTATATGTATCGTGCATGTAGTTCTAGTTTTCTGTCCCTTATTTTGCCCCTTTCCAATAATATCAGCTGCGCTCTGTAGACTTCTTCTTCTTCTTCTTCTTCTTCTTCTTCTTCTTCTTCTTTATTATTATTATTATTGTTATTCTTATTATTATTGAGTGAGAGAGCAGAGCATACCATAAAAATAACACTGGGGTATAAATATGCGAAGCCCAGTATACTCATCATGACTACCCGTCTGATAAGGGTATACCAGACACATGCATCACAAACATATGTGCGCGACATGGTGATCTCATATCAAGATAAACAGCGCATGACCTTGCAGGTGAGGCCCAGCTAGAATTTTCTTCTGGCCGATTAGCCCATCCCGCTCAAATGGGTCCCTGAATAAGGATTGTTTAAGGATGTTGAACGAAACACCCATGTTTCCAGAGGTGAATTGTCCAAACCCCAAAAAGTCCCTCTCAACACATGGCTTTGATGCTCCCCCACTACTTCTGCTCGTGATCAGAGATGCACATTTTGTCACCCACTAAGGGACATGCTCAACTGGTTATGGTCAACAACTGACAAGCAAATCTGTGGTATTGAGCAGAATATTTGCTGTAGCCCATCTTTTATACCAAGACAACAATGTACATGATAACACTTCCAATCAGTTAAGATCAGAAGCCATGAGAGCCACTGCCTGGTACTGCATCAGGGCATTAGCAAATCTGTGGTATTGAGCAGAATATTTGCTGTAACCCATCTTTTATACCAAGACAAAACAATGTTCATGATAAACTTCAATCAGTTAAGATCAGAAGCCATGAGAGCCACTGCCTGGTACTGCATCAGGGCATTATTATCATTATCATTATTATTATCATTATTATTATTATTATTATTATCATTATTATTATTATTATTATTATTGTTGTTGTTGTTGTTGTTATTATTATTATCATCATCATCATCATTATAATAATAATAATAATGATAATAATAATAATGATAATAACATTGATATAAACTCATTTGTAAAAGCAAATAAAATATTCTGAAGCTTGTCAATTGAAGAAAACAGATCAATATTTGTACAGTCCAAAAATCAATATCTATGAACAACAGGCGCAGGAGTAGATGTGATAAGTAGCTTGATTACCAACCACATGGTTCTGGGTTCAATCCCACTGCGTGGCACCTTGGGCAAGTGACTTCTACTATATATTCAGACTGACCAATGCTTTTTGAATGGATTTGGTAGAGGGAACCTGAAAGAAGCCCGTCGCATATATATATTATATATATATATATATATATATATATGTGTTGTGTGTGTGTTGTTTGTGTGTATATTTGTTTGTCTGTGTTTGTCCCTCCATCATCGCTTCACAACCGATGTGGTGTGTGTTTATATTCCCGTAATCTAGCGTTGCGGCAAATCAGTACTAGGCTTACAAAGAATAAGTTCTGGGGTCGAATCTTTCGACTAAAGGCAGTGCTCCAGCATGGCCGCAGTCAAATGACTGAAACAAGTACAAGAGTAATATTTGAATTTCAACAGACAAAGAAAGTTTTGTATATTCACCGAGGGGCAAATGTGTCTGCTTCTTAAGTAGCTAATACAGAGAGATGTATGGCAAAGAAATTGCCAAATCTTATAAATTACGGGAGTCAAAGGCGACTAAAACACCTAGTAATGGTATATGTGTTACTTGAATTATTTACGTTTCCTGGCAGTTTTTTTTCTATGAAGATATGTGGCAATATTCCATCAGTATTTGCAGAAATATAATATATGCGCTGTTGGTGTGTGTTTGTAGGTTATTTTTCTATGAAATCATTCGTAATATTGACTGATTCGGACATAGAAGAGTGAGAAAAAGATGTTGGTAGACAGATAAATTCCACTTAATTCTAAGTAACAGTCTCAAAATGGAATTCATTCACTTCATTATTTAGATCTATATTTTCCTATTGATCACAAATCTTTAAAATAGGGAACAAAGAGGGGTAGGTTGGGGGTGGACAGTGAAGTATAAATGTCAACACTACGAATCATGTGAATGTAATCAAAATCATTTTCTTTCTTTGATCTCCTGAGAACTGCATATTGTTTATTGTGTGGCCTTTGACAAAAACACTAGCGACAGTATAACGTATTGGTAGAATTAAAACGAAATAAACATATAAACATGATTATATACAAAATAGAAAATGTACTGGTTTATCTGTTCCATTGCCAGGAAATACTTACTGTGGTGGTAAAAATGCTTCTAATTTTTTTCTCAAATTTGGGTCCTTAATGAGGTCCAATGGTGTGTTATTTTTGTTGTTTTTATGGTGAAAGTCCGCTCCCTGGCTGGCGAGATATCTCGCAACCACTATACCAGAGAGCCTTTCTTCTATTTTCAGGTTAAGGGAAGTGCAGCACTACAAATGATGAAATATAAAATGATGACAATATTACACAAATATTCAAAGCAAATGCCCCTAATTACACAAAAGTTCATCTAAATTTACTCATAGGCTTGTTTATCCACCAATTAAAGCAATTACAAAGTATTGAGTTCCTACATATTTTTTAATTAAGTCCATTTCCCATTTTCATGTTTTTACTTTATTTTCAACACTGAGACACCCTCTAAATATATTGTCATTACATTGAGCAGGACAAACCGTATTGATTAACATCAAGCTTATTTATAATTAATGAGTAAATATTTACTTGTCAATCACAAATATCACAATTTATTCAATAGAAAAATCAAATATAGGAAGAACAAACCAACAAGAACCTATCTATATAATTGGCTTGATAAAGGCGACCATGTGGCCATAAGAAAGAACATAAGTTATATCAGAAACAAAAACACCTATAACATAACAAAGTCAATACCACACAGACATGACCAAACATATCAATAATGTTTCCATAATTAAGCAAGAAGCATCTTTGAATGATTACGGTAAAGTAAAGGAAGCAGGAATTAGTGTCAAGTCAGAAGAGTAATGGAGGAGTATTTTTAATCACGGACAAGTGAATTTTGGAAGAGGCGACTTGCAAGTCTACCAGATAGATGGAAGGCATTGTAGAAAATGAAGGAGAATATGTTTTAGATTAACAGAAAAAAGTACTTTGTTTATCTTAATTTTGAGAAATATAAGGATTATAAAAAACTGCTTCATTTATGAGATGACAGCAAAAAGTCCAGTAGTATTGAAGTCCATACTGTTGATGACATCAGATAGCCGAATACAGTAAACGGGCTTTAAACAGCATTTTACAAGATATATACTCAAACTCAAAATCATTACTTGTGTGTGTTTGTCTGTGTGAGTGTGTGTGTGTGTGTGTGTGTGCCTAAGTACAGAACTTAAATACTGGAAAACTCACTAAGGACCATGCTTTATTGCATTTATCCTCTAGTGTCTTAACATTGAACAATGTTATGACATGTCCACAAGAAGTCAGTGGATTCATGTCGTGTACAAGAAGTAGGATAGAGAGCAGTTTCACTCAGAATTCTTCATAGAATGGACTGGATGTCTTTACCATGGCACCAGCACTATAAAGCTCAGACATCTCTTCTATCCTGCATCATTGTTAATTGAGAATAATATCTCCTCTATTAAATAGGCCTTCTCCGTCACATTGTGATGGCTGTGTATATGGCCAACAACCGAGATGGGTCACCTCTCGACCGTGGTGAGACGACATCTTTGAGAGTGAAAGGAGATGGAATATTGTTTGTTACATAATATAACTCGGGTCATAAGGGAGACTGGATTACGGAATGGTAATGGAGGATGGGGTTGATAGGGGAGAATTGATACATGACAAGCAAAGTTTGTCTGTCTGCCTGTCTCTCTCTCTCACACTCCCACAAAGACTCCCAAATATACAAAATCACACAGACACACACACACTCACACACACAGACACACACAGACACACACACACAGACACACACGCATGTATATACACAAACAATTTTAAAACTTACTTCGTTTAGTAAATCCAGGTGCATCCTCGGAATTAAACACTTCTGTTGCCATGGCTAGGTGCAAACAGCTGTTACCTTCACCATCAACAGCATTTATGTCTGCACCCAGGGCTATTAACAGTGTGTCATTCCGAGGTGACCCTGGGAAACGGCTTCAAGCAATGGTGTCCTTTTCTGATTGTTTTGAATATCCAACTGAACAGAACCCTTTGTGGAAGTAAAATAAAAATGAAAATTTACATGAAAATCAGGATGGATATCAATGTGTCATTATTGTCTTCTACTGTATACTTGATCAAACTGATCATGTACATTTGATGTTTGCCCGTAAAATCAACCTTCGTAAGATCCTCTAGATGTTGCTATGAGAATGTGTTCTAGACAGGATAAAGATGTCCTAAATAGATTGTTTCAGCTTAATCTACCTTTCTTCCTAACTATAGTAAGTTTTAGGGGAGCTGAACACGAGTGAACACATGATTAACAGATCAAGACTAGTAAAGAAGAATTAAAAGTTCTAAAGTATACTTTTGATGTTGCTATAATTAATAAGAAGTTCATAAAACTGTTGAGGTGGTTAGTGTCCACCACCATGAAATTAATGTGCGTGCACACACACATACACAGAGACACACTCAATATAAATATATATTATATATATATATATTAATATATGTATATATATAGTGAGAGAGAGAGAGAGGGAGAGATTTATATACATTACTGTTGGATATATAAATATATATTTGAATGAGGAATATGTAAAATGAAGTTCACGAGAAAATTTATCCATCACAACCATTGGTTTGACCCGTGTTGCATCGATTCCTTGCAGGTGGGAAAGTTCTCGGTGTCGCTTGGTATGTTGTTGTTGTCAGTAGGTTCTTGGATTATAGCATTATAGCCAACAACCTCCTGGCAACATCATGCCAAGCGAAACCGAGAATATTTTGTGAGGTTTCCTCTGTAAAACAAGACACCAGATGATATGCATCTGCACCGGAAGATGCAACACATCCAATTATACAGTATCCAACCCACAAGTGTCCGATGCAAAATGGGTCAATACTCCATTTCCCAATCCCCCATTTGTAATAAAACTCAAAAAACCGTGAAATTCCTGAGGTAGACTAAGTGAAAATTATATCATAACGTGTGTGTGTATGTGTGTGTGTGCAGACATACAGACAGACGTGCGTACACACACACACACACGCACACACACACACACACACACACACACACACACACACACACATACATACATACATACAACATACATACTACATACATACATACATACATACATACATACATACATACATACATAGAGAAACTGTGCATAGTTTAGCTGTCCAGCGGATGTTGACGTAAAGTGAAAAATAGAATATCTGGAAATAAACTGAATAATGACATATCTATGTATATATATGTTTTGATTGTAGAAAAGATAAATCCGGAGAAGAAGCACACTCTAAGATGCAGAGCAGTGTATATTTTAAAACTGGGGAAGGCCGGTTTCCGGGATTACCCTTGGTTTCCGGTCCAAAAAGGATTTAGCTTCAGGGCGTATCATTAGACCCCAAAACCTGTTGGCCTAGGACCTCTTCCAAATATGGAGGGTGGAAAAGCCGTTCACCTCATACGCCTAATCCCGTCCAATAGCTTTTCCAGCTGCATACGGGTGTATAGTTCGTTGGATGACGTGGGGATGTTATTGCTGGAGTATCCGAGGTCAAATTCTTTCATATTTATGGGAGACCCGTGGTTTCAGTGAATATGTAGAAACGCTTCAATGGTGAGATATTTAACAGGAACCACATGGTCACTGGGATAATCTCTTGCCAGGGAGCTGAAAAGGATCGTTTGCACAAAACGTAAATCCCAGGCTTTTCCCCTTCCATATT